>NW_015163141.1:211743-241570 GCF_001447785.1 Gekko japonicus
GCCCAGTAGCACCTTTAAGACTAACAAACTTTGTTGTAGCATAAGCTTTCGAGAAACACAGCTCTCTTCATCAGATGCAAAGCTGTGTTTCTTGAAAGCTTATGCCACAATAAAGTTTGTTAGTCTTAAAGGTGCTACTGGGCTTTTTACTGTTTTGCAGCAACAGACTAATGTGGCTAACTCCTCCGGATCTATGGTAGGGGAGATAATTCTTCGAACCATTTCTCTCTCATTGACTTTGGCAGACTGAGGGAGAGGTTCACACGCGGCCTTCTCTCAAAGCTCTGAAGGGCAGCCTGTCATGCCAGCCAAGTGTTCGAGCAAAGAGGGCAGAGGGAAGAGGTGCCACCCTGCCATTCATAAGCTCCTCCTTCTCTTTTAGTGGCCTACCTCACACTATTCCATGTGATCTTCGTGTTCTTTGTCTGGACCTACTGGAAGTCTGTCTTTACTCCCCCTCAACAGCCGGACAAAAAGGTAACCCCCCACCCCACCCCCATCTGGGGATGCCGGAAGGGCCAAGGGTCACACCGCTCTTTGGGCCTCGTGCTTCTTCTTCTTCTTCTTCTTCTTCTTCTTTTTAAACATTTTTATTGCTTTTCTAAACTACACACCTATAGGGTTTGGGGATGGGAACAAACTAAAACTACAAGTAGCGAGAGATCGTTAATACAATTGTTTAAAGTAAGGATAATTCCCTATTGTCAAAGTAGTAATACATGAGAGTTAATACAATAGTTATATAGAAGATTGAGCGAGTGTTCACAAACAAATTTGGTTAGAGTGTATGCTTCTTAGTTCAAGATTATTAGTTCCTGATCATTATCAGACCATTAGAGTTTCATTATTTTGCTTATTTCCTTCCTCTCCGTCTCTTTTCAAAGTCCTTTTTATTTTTAGGGGGCTTAGGAGCTGTAGCCCCTAGTCCTGCTTCAGAATCTAAGGATTCAGCCGACGAAGAGTTGGTAGAACTTTCCTCAGTTTTATCTTTTTCTGCATCCTTGTTGCCCTCCAGTTTCTCAGATCCATCTTTATCTTGTTGTTGGTGCTCAAGAAATTTTTTCACTTTGAAGACAGAGTCATTTTTTTCTTTTTTCTGCCTCATGCTTCTTGACCTGGCAGTCCCTGCCCCTGCCCTCGTGCAGTGAACAGACCCATTGGGTGGAGGTCCCAGGGGAGCCGCCAGGCTGTCGCAGGGAGGAAATGCACGGGGCGAACTGGAGCGCATGCGGGGGCCGGGCACACAGGCCCTCGGAGAGAGAGAGAGAGAGAGAGAGAGAGAGAGAGAGAGAGAGAGAGAGAGAGAGAGAGAGAGCGAGCTGGGAGCAGGACTCCTGGAGCCTGCCGGGCGGAGGGGACAAAGCTTCCTCCCTCTGGTGCCTCCCCCAGGGACGCTGGGCTCTCCTCTGAGGCCTGGGCACACACCCCTTGCCCACTCGCTGCTGCTGGCCGGGTGCCATCCCACGCTGGCTGCACCCCCTCCTTGCCGCCAGGGGTCCCAGCAGAGTGCTGCCTGCTTTGTTGAAGGGGCCCAGAGGCCGCCTGCAGCCGACCAGCCGCTGACCTTGTCTCTCTTCCTGGTCTAGGACTGCCCCCTTCTGGTTCACCGCTGATCACTCTAAAAAAAAATGGGAGGCGGGGGTGGCATTTTTCTTGGTCCTTTGCTCCCGTGCACCTTACTAATCCCAGCTCCCAGCAAAAAGGCGGCTTCTTTGTGATCTCCAAAGATTCCCCAGAGGGAAGGGTCTCACAGTTCTGGTTTACGGTCTGCTGCCCTTGCGAAATGCCACGTGTTGGTGTATGGGCAACCCCCGGTGGCAGTTGCACAAACACAGTGTGGATCCCCTCATTTGAAATTGATGTGATTTCTCTCAGGTCTTCTGCCTTGTCTTCAAGGGCAGGCAAGGGGGTTGGTTATGAAAAGATAAGAAGATGAGCCTGCTGGCCAAGTGCCCCACCCTCTCACACTGGGGCTGCCCCACTCCCTCCCCTCCCCCCTGGGCCCTGGCTTTGCTGCACGTCACCCCCTTGTAGTGAAAGAACGCCACTCAGTCTCTCTGAATGCCGACTTGCTTATCTCAGAAGCAAAAACCCATCCAAGACAAAGTGAAAACCTGTCTTGCGGAGGCCATGGGCTTGGACTGCGGCCTTTCCAACCAATGGTGAACTGCCCGTGTGCTGCCGCTGCCCTTTCCCCCATGGAGTACCTGACTGGTTCTCTTCTGCTTCCAGTTCCAAATGTCCTACTCAGACAAAGAGCGGTATGAGAACGAAGAGAGGCCTGAAGCCCAGCGGCAGATCCTCATGGAAATGGCCCGGAAACTGCCAGTCTACACGAGAACAGTGAATGGAGGTCAGTTTGCTGAGGTCTGCCAGATCCGTCTGCCTGAGTGGTGCCTACTGGCAGCCTCACCTCGTGTGCGAAGCCTGAAGGGCTGTGAGCAGATGTGGGTCTCAAGAACGTTCCAGCTGAAGGCAAAAGATTAGCTGGAAAGGATCTCCTTCCTAACTTCCTTCCCCAGCCTTCTTGGTGGACTAAAAATATCCCACAGATGTTCCTTGCTTTGTGTGTATCTTACCTGCACCTCTGCCTGTTCTGGACTCTGGGAACGTGGATTGTGTCTCAGCTCTGGGCAGTGCAGCTAGACCAGGGGTCCCCCCCCCCATGGGCACCACTGGAATTCTGGTGGGTCCAACCACCACAGAATGGCTCCCTCCAGAGGCAGAACCAACCACAGGATGTCAGGGACTGAGATCGAGTATCACTCTGGCAGTAACTCTTCAGCATTTCAGGCAGAAGCTTTGCTTTGGGTGGGATGCCTTTTCAAATGAAATCACTGTTGAAAAATATTTGCTGCAGACGCCTCCAGTCACACAACGGAGAGCCTGGTGCTATGGTGGCTCCTTCTGCCAATGCTGCTGTTAAAAAATCTGCACAGCCAACCAGATCTCCTGGGAGCAATCAGAAGCATTGCTGGGCTGAAGCCCCACCTGCCCCCCCACCCGCTTGCTGGGCGCCAGGAGATGTGTCAGCAGGCACCTTGGTGCTGGGGTGGCTGGGTCCTGCCAAGACCCCAGTGGGGGGCCTTACTGGAGGGGGCAGGGACATCCCCAATGTGATGACATTGTGCAGAAGTGACGTCATCACGTTGGGGACCAGTGCCCCCCCCACACTTCTTGCCAAAAGCCTTTAAAAGGTCCCCTTAAATGCTGGTGGGAAGAAGTGGGTGGAGGCCACCTGTGCCTGCACTCCAAGCCACGAATTCGCAGATTGGAGTGCAGGGCGCACACAGCCACCCTTCTTCCCCCCTCGCTCCTGCAAGATTTAAAGGGCCCTCTGGCGGATCGGGGGGCACATGTTCCTGCTGGTCAGTTGGAGACCCCTTTAAATCTTGCAGTAGGGGTGGCCAGGTGGTCGCTGGCGGTGGGAAGGAGCCCTCAAAATCTGGGGAACCCTCGCGTAAACCAGGGGCCCAGCAAGCCTACTTCGTGCCCACGGGCACCCCGTTGGGGATCCCTGGCCTAGACGACGCAAGGAAGGAGGTCTGGATCTGGGCTGTGGGGGGTGTTAAATTCTCCCCTCGGAAGTTGCTGTTCGCATCCCAAGAGGTATGCAGGATCGAGCCCTGCGATTTGAGCCAGGGACTGCCCAGCTTAACGGCCGCCTTTTTGTGCTCCTCCTCAGCCATCCGATTCTGTGACCGATGCCAGCTGATCAAACCCGACCGCTGCCACCACTGTTCCGTTTGTGCCACGTGAGTACCTGGAGCGATTGCTGGCTCCGGCCTGGTCTGCACGAGCCACAGAGAACGGGTGCCGACAGCTGAGGCAGGAAACTCACACATCAGTGCAGAGGTCCCCGGCCCTTCCGAGCCTCCGGGCGCCTTAGGGATTCTGGCAGGGCGGTGGGCACAGCCACAAAATGGCTGGTACATCTTGCCTTCAGTCATACCATGAAGATATCGTGTTGTTGTGGTGGCAGCTGCTGCCAAAGCAGCATTTTCAAAAATCTGCACAGCCAATCAAATCTCTACCGGCCCATAGCCCCACCTACGTTCGAAAAATGGGGGGGTGCCCAGAAAAGGTGTCAGCAGGTGCCACAGCACCGACGGGCACCACGCTGGCGACCACTGCGGCCGTGAGTGGGTGGGGCTAGAGCCTTTCTCCCTCGGGTGTCAATCCTTTACTCACAGGGAGAATATGGAGGGTGCTTACAAATGCCACCCATTGTGTACGTCTTGCAGTCTCACACTGCAGCGGTCCCCTTTATTATATCATCGTTGTGATACTTTTGTTAGAACTCAGTCAAAGGCACCCAACAGTCAGCTAGCTTTCAAGTGACCCTGTCCTCTTCCCTGAGCTAGATGCTGAATAGAAAGCAGGAGAGGAAGAGGCAAAGGTGTTGTTCATCCAGGGCCCAGGGGTCCACATAGGAGCATCAGGGAATTTCCTGTAGACAAACAGTGCAATCCTAAACAGAGCTACGCCTTTCTTTGAAGATTTTTCATATCTCATAAATCAAAGTTTAGGGTAGATGTCACCGTTTTTAGCGTTTTTAATTGTTTTGAACATTGTTAGCAATGGAATAACATATACAACAATAAAACTTACAAACATAACTAACTTTTCAAACTAACCTAAGAACAATTCTCAATAAAGTGAGAATGGGGAGCGGTGGCACAGAGGATTTATCCTCTGGTTAGTAACATTTGAGCTGAACAGTACGGCTGTCAGTTCTAGACCCGTGTTGGTGTGAGCTACCAGCCTTGTCCCTAGCTCGCCGTCCACCCAGCGGTTTGAAAGCTTCGGCGAGTAGATAAAATGGGTACCACTCCTTAGAGAGGGTGGGTACACCAAAAAAAACCCTGGTGGGGGAGGTGTTAGCCGGCGACCGGAATGCTCAGCTTGCAAGATTGAAAGCCTAAGAAAAAATCTCTTCGACTCCGAGAAGCCTGTAATGGGCTATTCCGGCCAGGCGGTGGCAGTGCGGTGCTGCAAGACCTGGAGAAGCTGACGTCATCTAGCCAAGCCGAAGTGAATATGCCGACGGAACACGTCTGACCCTGCAGCTGAACAAACCCTCGCTGACTGTGAATGTGTGTGATTTAAAAGATATATGTTGTCCTCCCTTACCCCCATAAATCATTGTTAGTCCCGCGTGAATGAGTAACTGTAAATCGCTCAGAGCCAGCAAGCCCTGCAGGATTGAGCGATTAATAAATTGAAAGATTATTATTATTTTTATTCATTATTATTATTATTATTATTATTATTATTATTATTATTATTATTATTATTATTATTATTATTATTATTTTCATTTCTATACCATCCATAGCTGAAGCTCTCTGGGAGGTTTACAACGAGTAGAAACAATAAAATGCAATAGATCAAAACATTAAGAATTTCAAATTAATTTAAGATAACATAAAGACATTGAAAACAATGGGCCTAACCCAAAAAGGCCTGACTGACTAAGAGAGGGTCAGGCTAGTGAGATGCCTAATAGACAACTCACTGGTGGATTACCTTGGGGGAGATAGAGAACTCTCTCTCCCACCTTCCCTAATAGTTAAAATATAGTAATATTAAAAACCATTTGTTGAGCGTAAAAGTCAGAGTGTTGACAATGAAATGGTCCTAGAGAAGATTAAGAGCTCCTTTGAAGAGTGGGGGAAATTGCTACCATATGGCTCCTGGAGGTGTTATTTCCATCATGAAAATTAGCTGAAGTTACCCTTGTAGTCTTGTGGATCTGCTGTAAAAATCAATGCAAAACGGGACGGCCGTTTCTAAGCGCATCGACTTCAACCGATTTAGTTGGGTGTAACGCCCTGATGCCTCCTGCCTTGGAAACCCTACAGGGCCGCCCTACGTTGGCTGCGACTGGACAGTGCTTTACACGCATACAATCTTACTTAGAATTGTGCTGAAAGTTAGTCTGTGCTGCGTGCAAAAGAACTCTGGTTGTACCAAAGCCTAGTGAGGGGAAAGGGCTGCTGTTACCCTGGAAAATACTCATGACAAGAATTCTTCGGATCTGTCTCTAGCCCTCACTGGTCAAGCCGAGTGCAGAACAGAGGAGTCCTGTCTGCTTCAGAAGGCACACCCAGTGAGGGGTCAGATGTGCTTGTTCATGAGGCACCTGCACATAAGCCCGCTTGCACCGGCCTCCCTCGCTGGGCTTGCACACGCACACACACACACAGAGCAGAGCAGACACACAGAGAACTTCATAAAGAATGCCGTGTGTTGTGTCCCTTGTTCAAAGCACTTTTCTCACGGATACACTCATGCAAGGTAGACCAGGATTATCGTGCCCCTGTTACAGAAGGGGACGTGAGGCTGAGAGAGGTGGGGGAGGGGCCGAAGGGGGCTTGCCTACAACCATCCAGTCAGAGAGGAGGTTAGGCCCCAACCCTGGCTCACACACTGAACCGTGGTATGGGCTTCAGGTCTCCCTGAAGAAAGAACAACTGGTCATTCTCTTCACTGCCCTCTCTTCTCTTTGCACAGGTGTGTTTTGAAGATGGACCATCACTGCCCCTGGTGAGTAGATGCTGGCTGGTTTGGCTTTTCATTAGGGACGGCTCCCGACCCCTCTCTGGCCTTTCAGTTCATCCCTGGGTAGCTGCAGATGTCTTCTCGGAATGTCCTTGTTTATGAAGTCGTTCTAAAGAGCATACGGGACAGAGAACTATGCTATTTATTTATTTAATTTACCATCCTACTCTTCCTACATAGTTTGAAATTCAGACTTTGGGTCCAGGTTTCAGAAGCTCCTTGGCTAATGTGCCTACAGATACCTGGAGTAGCTCTGGGTTGGTACGTGAGTGTGAGCTAATGTGCCTTACAGGTACCTGGAGTAGCTCTGGGTTGGTACGTGAGTGTGAGCTGCGTCAGTACTTGGCCTCTCCATGCTCTCAATGCATATTTGGTGGGCAGCTTTCAATCTCATTCATGGAAATACTGACTTGGTGGGCTTCCGACAAAGCGCCAGCTGAGTGGAGAATGTGGGGTGGACACCAATGTTCCCTCTTAAGCTTCTGAGCAGAAATCATACTTTGTGAGCTACTGGCATTAAGGTTGTGAGCGAGTGATTTGGCTGCTGCATAAATTAGTTCGCTCTGGAGCCACCCCTTCCTGAGCTCAGGCAAAAATGTGTGAGCCGGAGGCTAAAAGACTGTGAGCCGGGCTCACACTCACTCAGCTGAGAAGACACTGGTGGATTTCTCAGACCCTGGCGCTCTCCTTCCCAAAGCAGGAGGGACGACTGGGAAGAGACTGGTAACCACAGGCTGGACTGCCAGACCTGATCATTTTCAGGTGGGGAATGGAGGTTCAGGAGCTGAATTGTTTGCAGCTGCCCTGCCGCCCCACTGACCGTGGCTCTTGACTCCGGAAGTTGCAGTTTGCATCCCTGGTGCTGCTGCCACACAAACACAGGGTAGGGGGCAGCCATGGACACATACAGCATGTTGCATACCCCTCCTTTGCCTCTGCATGATCCTCCCATGAGCCCCTGCAGCACTCAGGCGTCGTTGGAGGGGCGGGGCTTTGTAATCCGCTCGATCAGTTTCAGTGACTTTGGAAGGAAGGGAAGTAAAAGTCACCAAAGTTTTTGTTCTAAATCCAAAGGCATTGGAGAGGGAAAGCACACAGCCTATGAGTCCAGTGGCACCGTTAAGACCAACAAGATTTTATTCTGGGTCTAAGCTTTCGTGCAGAATTAAACTTTCGTCCAGAATTAAACTTTGTTGGTCTTAAACTTTGTGCAAGTGGAAAATGTATCCAGATGTGCTACATTGCAGAGAGAGACCTCCTGGAATAGCTGAGCGACAGCTGCATTTCTCTGGGTCCCCCAGCCTTGGCCGTGTTCTTCACGCACTTCACATGAGAGGCTGGGAATGCCCTAAGTCGCCTAACTCTAAATATATTCACTTAGTGGAACTTTCCTCCGAGGACAGCCTGTCTGGTTTCCTGATGTTTAGGATCGTAGCCAAAACCAAACATGGGAAAATTAGAACTGGGTGACATTTCATCCAGACACATTCTGTGCAAGTCTTGAACATATTCCCGTTTTTTGGTGTGAAATCGTTATTCCAGATGTGTCCAATGGCTGCTCGATACCAACAAAGCAACATCTCATGGCTGAGCACTCTGCAGTCCGGAGGGGATTTAAACCCCAGGAGGGAATTCTGGCCACGGCTGGTGTTGTCTTTCAGAGCTTTTCTCTTAATGGGCACATGACTATTGGACTGGTCTCTTGCACGGGACTGGAGTGCCAAAGTGAACATGCTTTCTAGGGGCGGTGGACAGAACCAATTGTGCCAGCCAATTGTGTCCTGTATCTCCACAAGGACATTGCAGAACTGGGGAGATGATTCGGGGGCCGGAGCACCTTCCCTAGAAGGAAAGGCAGTTTAGAGAAGAGACGACTGAGGGGGGACATGATAGAGGTTTACAAAGTTATGCATGGGGTGGAGAGAGTGGAGAAGGGGAACGTTTTATGCCTCTCCCAAAATACTAGAACTCAATGAAGCTTATGGGCAGTAGTTTCAGGACAGACAAGAGGAGATACTACTTTACACAGAGAGTGATTGAAATGTGGGATTTGCTGTTGCAGGATGGAGTGATGGCCACAGGATGGAAGAAACAACTTTCAAAGGGGATTAGATAGATTCATGGAGAATAAGTCTGTCAGTGGCTACTAGCCATGGTAGCTGAGGGGAACCACCACATGCAGAGGCAGCAAGGGGGGGTAGGCAGGCAAGCCTCTGCATCCCAGAGCCAGGAGGCCACATCAGAGGAAGGCCTCGGCCTCCATGCCCTGTTGTCCCTCCAGAGGAACTGGTTGGTCACCGTGTGAGATGGGATGCTGAACGAGACAGAACACTGTTCTAATCCAGCAGGGCTCTTCTGAGATCACCCATGTGCTGGTCTTTGTTTTCACTTGGATTTGGATTTATACAGAACAGTTCTCAGTTCTGCTATTCTTATCCTTTGCTCTGTAGGGTGAACAACTGCATTGGATTCTCCAATTACAAGTTCTTTCTACTATTTTTAGCATATTCTCTGTTGTACTGCATGTACATCGCTGCTACTGTCTTCAAGTATTTCATCAAGTTTTGGACGGTAGGTTTTGGATTCTGGGCACTCATATCCCACACCCTTGAAACACAAAAGCAACAGGCAGAGCGTGTTCTTTGCATGCAGCTCTCGGATGCCATCCCTGGCAACCCACTGACCATGCCGGGCCCCTGGGAAATCCCTGCTCGTCAGAACAGAAAACACAGGGCAGTTGGGCCTTGAAAGCAGAAAATCTCAGGGAATTGGAGGCTTTGGCCAATTTTTTAAAAGATGGAGACTTAGTTTTGTACTGAAAAACAAGTTTGTTCCCACAAGTGAGCATCCCTTATATTCACGGCGGAGCATATGAAGCTGCCTCGCCCTGAACCAGGCTGGCCCTGGCCCTCCAGACCTGGGCTGCCTGTGGGGAAATGCAGGTTCTCCTGGGAGGTCAGCAGGGAGCAAAGCCTCCACCTGGCATTTGACCAGGTTTCCCCCCTCCTTTCTCTGGGCAGAAAACAGGCTGGGAAGGAGGAAGTCTGTCCATGGCTTTCCATGCTCAACTCTTAAGAAATGCTAATGGGTCGAGCTAGAGATAATGGGATGGCGAAGCATTTCACTTCTCTCCCTCCCCAGGCAGGGAACAGAGTTTGGAGGACTTTGGGCTAGAACAACTCCAGGGATAATCTCCAGGAAGGAGCTGGAGGAAACACGTCTCTGGGCCGGCCTGACCAGGTCAAGTGGGAGGGGGAAGCAGAGGTGATAAAACCTCCTGGCAACAGGGAGGGGCTCTCTTTCTTTGGGATGCTGCATTCAGGAGGACTCTGAGCTGCAGTCTGCAGGCAGGCAGCCATTGACCATGTGCTTGCCTACAAAAGGAGGGATTTTCAAGGTAATGTTTTGTAGGGATTTGTAACTTCCTAAGCTTAAGGAGTAGGCTTACCAAGGTCCGGCGGGGGAATTGTATTTCCTGGCAGGATCCTTGCCGCGGGGACGACTGCACGCGCTGCACCTGCCGTCGCCAGGATGTGACGCTCCGTGTCACTCTGGCAACGGGGCTGTTTGGCGTCCCGTTGCCAGAGCGACGCGGAGCGTCACATCCTGGCGACGGCGGGTGCAGCGCGTGCAGCCATCCCCGCGGCAAGGATCCTGCCAGGAAATACAATTCCCCCACCGGACCTTGGTAAGCCTATTAAGGAGCCTGTCCTATTTTAAACATCAATTGGGCACGTGTAGTGAGAAGGACAGAGGATTTGTGTTTGTGACCAAGTTCTTTTGTATTCCTTTCTCAGTCTGGTGCTGTGATAAAAGTATGCTTTTCTTTTTAATAAGTACTTCATAACTTTTGATGCTGGACGTGGTTCTCTGTACCACATAGGCCTCCACCATCTCGAATTTGCTATTTTAAAAGGAGTGCCAGGAGGGGGGAAGGCAGGCAGTTGGCAAGTGGCCATTTCCCCCAGGGGCACACAAGGCAGTAATCTGTCCCTGTGGGGCCCAGGCGCTGGGCAGCGGGAAACACAGAGGCAAGGCCTCAGAACTTGGAAAGGAAGCCGGGAGTCCAGTCTCTCCCAGCGGGCAGTTCCTTGCAAAAAGGGCAGCTGGTGGTGTTGGGCTACCCAAGAGTGGAAGGCCCTCCAGGGAGTTGGGAACCCCTAGGTGGAAAAGGGCCTGCAGGCCGGAGCAGGCCTGTTCTGCCACACTGCCTGTTCGGGCTCTTTGTCTCTTCCCCAGTTGTGCAAGACCTGTCATAATCTGTCCAGAGAAGTGTCATGCCTTGATGTGGTCTGGGTTTGTGTTTACCCGTCTTGCTTTCCTTCCTAGGGGGAGCTGACCAACGGCCGCTCCAAGTTCCACGTCCTTTTCCTGCTTTTTGTGGCCATCATGTTTTTTGTCAGCCTCCTTTTCCTCTTTGGCTACCATTGTTGGCTTGTAAGCCAGAACAGATCTACGTTGGGTAAGACGTCCCCCATACCCTACAGGGTTACCTGGTGGGGGTGGAAGGAGTGCTTCTTTGGTAAGCTTCAAAGAGCCAGCCAATGTACTGTGTGCAGGCACACATTACGGATACAAAGCGGAATGGATTTGGCTGCTGCCTTTAGATGCCCACTCACTAGGTGTGGCAGCCGTGGTTCCCATACTGGGAAGAGAGAGTCCAAACTCATGTGGACTACTGTGGATGCTGTGGTCAGCCACCACACAGGTGACACACCTTCTAGTGTAATGTAGAGGACGGAGCGGTGAACTTGACTATGGAGTCTTGGGTTCAGATTTTTGCTCCGCTGTGGGAGCTGCAGTCGAGAGGGGTCTAAGCCTGTTTAAGCTTGAAGGGTTGTTTGTGAGAAGTAGCCTCAAGCTGCCCACCACTGCTGCAAAAAAATGAAAGGCAGCTTTCCCCCAGCTAGCTATAATGCCATAATACAGACAGGGGATCTCACAGAATCTCCTTCAGAGTGGTGTGGTGGTTCAGTGCTGGACCCAGCTCTGGGAGCCCCGAGTTCAAGTCCTCACCCAGCCATGACAGTCAAGTGTCAGACATTCTCTTTCTCTCTCTCTGCCTCCCCCCCCCCACTCTCCCTGAATCATGTGCCTGTCGAAGTAAAAGCAGGACAGAGGTGGCACACAATAAGTAATCCCCGTGTGTGTTTGTGTGCAGAAGCTTTCTCGGCTCCTGTGTTCCAGAATGGCCCTGATAAGAATGGATTCAACCTGGGCTTTGTAAAGAATCTCCAGCAGGTGTTTGGAGAGGAAAGAAGCCTCTGGCTCCTACCTGTTGCCTCCAGGTAAGATAAGAGGAAACCGCCGGCAGGTCGTGGAATGTCCCGTCAGTCTTCAGTCACTGGGCTGATCCGGTGGCACCACGGCCATTTTCTTTGTGTGGCTGTCAAGCGTCTTCTTCAAACTGGAGAGAAGTAATCTGATTCAGCTGATTCGGGCTGGCTGCCTCTGCCCGAATTCCCTCCTTGTCCTGATCCTGGGCCTACAGCTGAGCAGCCTGTAGGCCCCAAGGAAGCCTCTCTCCCGCTGGGAGGCTTGAAGCCTCGCCAGGATTTCCCCTCCCGGCCTACCTTTCCCCCGGGCACCCTTTGAGCCATGTGATTGGACTGGGGTGAAATTGGGGGGAAGAGGAAGGCCAGTCATCACCAAGGAGGCAGGGCCTTGAGAGAAACAATCTAAGGTCCCTCTGAAGAGCCGGGGGGGGGGGAGGAGCTGCTGCCAGCAGGAGGGGACCCCTCGCCTGAGGAGGGTTAGGGCTGGACCTGGGAAGGGAAGGGAAGCCGCCATTGCCTGCTCTGGGGCTGAAGGGGGTGGGAGGGAAGGATAGGGTGTGTGGGGCTGCCTGGCCACCAACATAGGATGGGGGGTCGGGTTGCCAGATCCAGGCTGGGGAACCCCTGGAGATTTGGGGGTGGAGCCTGGGGAGGGGCCTCCGCAGGGTCCAATGCCACAGAGCCCACCCATTTTCTCCAGGGGAGCTGATCTCTGTAGTCTGGAGATGAGCTGTAATTCCAGGGGATCCCCAGGCCCCACCTGGAGGCTGGCATCCCTGAGACGGAGAGGTCCATTTTAGACAAAGCTCCATGTGGTCCCTCGTCCCCGCAGTACTCCTTCTAGACCAGTGTTGAAAGCTGCTCTGGCATCTTTCTTTGGGAAAAGAAGAAACATGTGCCGCATATCATTTATAGTGTCACCTCCTCCAGGAGTGTGGGGCCTCACGTGGGCCTTGGCCCTAGTATGTGTGGAGCCCCCCCCCGTGGCCTCAAGGGGCTGCTGTTCTGCCCAGTGCTCAGGGATGGGGGGGGGAGTACAGACGGAACGCGTCACCCATGGAGCAAGAAGCTCTCCTTTTCCCCTGGAATGAAGTCCGCTCCCTTTGTCTCCACAGTCAGGGTGATGGACACTTCTTCCCGACCAGGACCTTGAGCGAAGCTCGGAATCCACTGCTGGCGAATGAGGAGCAGTGGGAAGAAGACGGGCTGGACGACGACAGCCATGGTCAGGAAGTTGTGTGTGCACGGAAATTTAATCCCTGATATATACAGTGTAGAAGGGGAACCCCGCTAGGCTGTTGCAGAAAAGGGGGGGGGGAAATGAATATTGTAGCCACTGAAACACAGGCTGCAGTCACACCGGCAGTTCTGTCACGACATGCCAGTGTTACCTTTGTGGGTTTTAAGGGCCTGATCAGACAATGGTGTCTGCCTCCGGTGGGCCAGTCGTGAGCAGCCCATCCCGCTCTGCTTTAGAACCGGAGTATTCAGGCACCAGGGAAAGTCTGGCAGTAAGGGGCAGGAGCGCTTCCACTCGGTTTTTCCAACATCTGAACTCTCCTGCAGCAAAAGCAACCCAGAAGGGATGCCTAAACTTGCAAATCCGTTTCTGCCACTGTTTTTTTTTTTTTTTTGTAGTTTCTGCCTAATTGGGCAATGAGCGCATATGCACATCCATCCGCCTGCATTTAAATAAAACCCACCCTTACAGCTCATCCCATGGTTGAAGCGCAACAGTAATGTGGATGCTCCTCTGCCGGACGGCTGCGTGGGTAACCTGCCACAGGGTGTGCGGTCTGGATGAAATGTTCCGCTACACTTTAAGCCAGGGCGACTTGTGGCGCCACCATCTTGCGCCGAGCCGCCAGTGTGACTGCAGCCGCAAACTTGTTTGTAAGGAATGTTTGAGTTCAGTGGCACCTTTAAGACCAACAAAGTTTAATTCTGGGTGTAAGTTTTTGTGTTCATGCACACTTCTTCAGATGCATGCACAATGACAGCTTATACCCAGAATTAAACTTTGTTGGTCTTAAAGATGCTGCTGGACTCAGACTTTGTTCTGTTGCTTCAGACCAACACGGCTTTTGAAGGCGAGGGCCAATGAGGACGATCAGCACACACACACACACACACAACACACACACACACACATATATATAATCTCCCTTATATATAATTGAATAAGATGCAGAGTCACGCAGAGGAGAGAAAATGCACACCAACAGTGTTTCGATGGCTGAACTGTCCGTCAAAACCTTCCCCGGCTTCCATTGGCCCTGTCGCCTACGTCCCACCTCAGACGCAGCTTCACGCAGCAGAGAGAAAATGCACACCAAACGGTCTTTGGAAGCTTCCCCACCTTCCATTGGCTGTGTCGCCCAGCTGCCGTTCAAGGCTACTGCCCTGCCATGGGCTGGGAGGTGGGAGCCGAGCCCTGTCTGAGGACGCGCTGGCAATGCGCCCCACGCCGCGGCCGGATTTCCCTCCCCCACCCCACTTCGCCAACCCGCCCGGGAAGCCGGACAGACGGAGGAGGCTTTCTTAGCTTCCCCCACCCACGTCGCTTCTCTCTCCCACCTGGGGAGCTGGATGGACGGGAGGATCTTCTGCGGCCCCTCCTGCCTCCCCCCCTTCTTTCTTCCTCTCTGTCTCTTCCTTGCTTTCCCCAGCTTTCTTTCCCCACCCACCCACTCACCCACCCTACGAGAGAGAGAGAGAGAGAGAGAGAGCGCAGAATGATGTAATTGGATTTCCCTCCTCTCCTTTGCTGCCTCTGGCCACCAGCTTCCCTGCCCACTCACCCCCCTTCAGCCAACCATTCTTTATTTTTTTATTTATTTTATATTTATTTATTTATTCAGGTATTTCTACCCCGCCCTACCCCGCAAGCGGGCTCAGGGCGGCTTACAAAGGCATAAGCACATACATACAAATTTTTAAAATTTGGCCTCATGAGACTTGTTTAAATCTCCAAACAAACGATAAACCCCAAACATCCCACTCCAGTGGAGACAGACCTGGACCTTCCCAGCAGAACCATCTTTGTTTGGTGACACCCTGGACCTCGTCCCCACCTAAACTCTGCTGCCACATACGAATGTGAACGGAGGGTAAACTAACCTTACACGGCCGTTCCCTCTTTTCTTTTCGGAATATTTTTATTAGTTTATATACAGAAAGGGGGGAAGGGGAAAGGAAGGAAGAAATGAAAAATGCAGAACGATTTAAAAATTCAAGTCTAGCATTCTGCAGGCATCTCTTCTCATTACAATTCCACAACTCCTTCCTCTGTCATTCTTATGCCCGTTTTTGGCGCCTCTCCACAACAGCCGCAGACTTTCTCCCTTAGTTTTTAAAACTTCGTTTGTGCTCCTGCCTGTCTCCCCAGCGGGGTCCCAGAGCAGCTCACGTCGGTCTCCTTGCCTGCTTTATCTTCACAACAATCCTGTGAGGTGGCTTAAGAGGAGAGCATGTGACTGAAGGCCATTGGGAAGATCCGTGGCAGTCAGCAAAAGCTTCCTTCGCAGCCGGGCTGCGCCTCCTTTGGGTTGTCTGTCTGAGCAGCTGGCCAAGACGGGTGCTTCTCCTCCTTGTCTTGGCCGGGGGTGGAGCTCACAGAGGGGCTGGGGGCCAGGTGGTCTGAGAGCAGGAGCGTCTTCTGTCCTCATGCCAACCACTGAAGTCCATTCTTGGCTTGCAAAAGGGAGAGTGCCGGTCCACAATGGGGAGGGGACAGAGGATGGGATTATCCGGGCAGTCAGGCCCAACACGGCCACCCCTCCCCTCCGGATCCAGTGGGCACGATCAGACGTGAACATCTGGCTCCTGTGCCCAGTCCACACCTCGCGCTAAAATGGCTCCCATGCAGATTAAATAGCCGCCAGCAAATTCTGGTGGTGTCACGGGCTGGGCTTGGGCTGAGAGGCGGGAGTCACGTCCAGTCCGAGGTCGTTGCCAGGAGAGTCAGAGCGAGAGCCAAATCGGGAGTCCAAAAGAGGGGTTGTCCGAAGCAGGGGTCGGGGAGCCAGGAATCCAAGCCAGAGTGGGGACAGGAGCCAAAGGAGGATGCGAGGCACGCACTGAGGCGACTCGTTGCTTCCACGGGAGCTCAATGCCGAGTGGGAGCTATATAGGCCTCCACCCGGGCTTCCTATGGTGGCGGCGCTGCTCCTGCTAATACTCAGGACTTGGCGCTCGCCTTCCCTGCCGGCGTGCATCTCGATGGTGGGTGGCTAAGTCTCTATGGAGCCGCTCCCTTAGCTGAACCACCCACAGAGGTGAGTCAGGTGGGCTCCCCAATTGCACCTGTGCCTCCTCGGCTGCTGCAGGACCAGGTGTGGGGTTTTCAGGCACTGGTGGAGTCAGAAGGGCCAGCTGCTGGCTCTGGCAATGCTGGTGCGTCTGGCTGTGGTGCCAACTCGGGCGGGGGACTCAGTGCTGTTGCCGCCGCCCCTGACAGGTGGTTACCTTGGCGAGGTGCCTCCATGGCAGGTTTCCAGGCGTCTGATTGCCCGGGTGCACCATGGAAACGCATGAGCGGTGTGATTGTTCTACTCCGTTTCCGGCGCATCCTTCCCCCCCCTAACCCCACTCCAACGTGCACTCCATAGAACACCTCCAGGAGTGCGTGTGCACTTGTCTGCTTCTGCTCACCCACAGCGGGACTCAGGGACAAAAACAACCAACCCAGCCATGGGTCCGTGGTTGTGGTGCAGTAGCGATGTGAATGGTCAGCCACGGGCCCGCGGCACTATGATGCCAGCTTAGGGGAAGCTGTGTGGTCCATGCAAATTGCCCTAAACTCAAGCTGTTTATTCAGAGCCAATATACCGCCGCAGCAAACGGCTCGTGTGACCACGCCTCTAGGATGACGTTTTCCTGATGTGCCCGTCAGGTTTCTGAAACGGCATTTTGTGACCGTCTGTGGGAAGCGACGGTGGGTGACACCATTGCTCTGCCTGCCCTTCCAGGTTGCCACCGGGGTTCCTCTCTTGCCATAGAAATGGAGACGTAGCACGACTGGAAGACATATGATGAAAAACCTCACACACTCAGGTAAGAGTCTGATCTTCCAACTAGAGGAAAACCTTACTCCGTGATAGCCCAAGTAGAAGGCTTTGGATCAGCACCCGTTCCCTGAGCTTCAGCTTGCCTACCAGTCCCTCGAGAGGGGGGGGGTACGCTCTCAGTCCCCGGCCGTAGGCACCCAGCCACTGGTGAAGGGTGTGAAGGAGACAGTCTCGGGGGAGCTGATGGAGCGTCCTATAAGCCTTCCTGACGAGCAGAACTAGAGATGTTGGCTATATGTCAGACTCAGGACAACCCGGGGGAAAGCCCAAAAGGGGTGACATGATCGAGGTTTATAAGATTATGCCTGGGATAGAGCAGGTCGAGAAAGAAGTACTTTTCTCCCTTTCTCACAATACAAGAACTCCTTGTGGGCACTCCATGAAATTGCTGAGCGGTCGGGTTAGAACGGATAAAAGGAAGTACTTCTTCACCCAAAGAGTGATTAACACATGGAATTCACTGCCACAGGAAGTGGCAGCGGCTACAAGCATGGATGACTTCAAAAGGGAATTAGATAAGCATATGGAGCAGAGGTCCATCAGTGGCTATTAGCCACAAGGTATAGATAGGGACTCTGGGGCAAGTGATGCTCTGTCATCTTGGTGCTTGGGGGGTTCAACAGTGGGAGGGCTTCTAATGTCCTGGCCCCACTGGTGGACCTCCTGATGGCACCTAGTATTTCTGGCCACTGTGTGACACAGAGTGTTGGACGGGATGGGCCTTTGGCCTGATCCAACATTGGCGTCTCTTATGTTCTTATGTTAAAATGTCTGGCCAAGAGGCCATCCAGACGGATGCTCCTCAGGACACTCCAGCACAGGCCGAGGTGGAAGGACTTCTTGAGGACTTCCCCCAAGATGGCCCTCGCTGGTGGGAAGCAACGATTTCTTTCTCCCTCCCTCACTTTGATCCGCAGTTTCCTGCAAACGGAACCTTCCTCTCATGAGGACTGATTTTGTACATCGATGCCCCGCCTCCCTTCTGTCGTGACCCTCCAGGCCGTGCACGGAGGGGCCCCAGGTGGGCCCCACCCGGATGCAGACCTGCCTGCCAAGTTCTGTCACTTATTCTATTTAAAATATTTATGAGCTGCCTTCATCCTTGTGGAGCTCAAGGGGGCTTGCAAACAGAGATAAAACCCATAGGAGAAAATTCATTAAAAACATAAAACCAAGATTAACAATCACTATGCAGGACTCCTACTAATAAAACCGTCCTCAGCAGCCTCTGAAAGAGTGAAAGTGAGGGGGAGGGCAAGGCGTGCCTCCCTGGGGCGGCTGTTCCTCGTCCCAGTGGGGGGGGGGCTCTTTCTGGGCATGTCTCACACTGATTCACTGCCCCAGGGAGCCTCCTGTGCTAACTCTGCCAGGTCTAAACAGCAGGCCAGGGGCTAGCAACGTCCACAGTAGCAGACACAATTTCTGCCAGAGCTAGTCAGAGAGGTGAATGCCCGGCTGCCACCAAGCGCCACAGCCCCACGTCTGTTCTCTCTGTCACCCCTCTGGAGGCACATAGTCCACCTCCTCCTGGGATGTCTCCCTGTCAAAGCTCCTGGGCCTTCCAAGGGAAGTGGGGCAGGGAAACTCTGAATGCTACCATGTCACAAATGTGCTCCAAGAGAGTAGGGACCACGTCATGGCTTCCTGTTGTGTCCATCGCTTTGTTCCATCCTGAGGAGGAGGCTGTTGGTCTCCGAGCCAGTCAGGGCCTCTTTTCCTCCACACTCCCGTCCTCAATGATGGGCGTATTTATACGGCTCCAAATCATGGGGAAAGCTGCCATCTGGACACGCCAAACAGGCCTCAGGGATCTTGGTGCTTGTGGTTTGGACAGCACTACACCAGTTTGGTGTAGTGGTTAAGTGGGCGGACTCTAATCTGGGAGAACTGGGTTTGATCCCCCACTCCTCCATATGCAGCTGCTGGTGTGACCTTGAGCAAGCCACAGTTCTGTCAGAGCTGTTCTTGAAAGAGCAGTTCTCGAAAGAGCTCTCTCAGCCCCACCTACCTACAGGCAATGCTCCCTCTAAGCTGTGGAGTCTTGTGAGCAGGAATTCTACTTTGTGAGCTACTGGCATTAAAGTTGTGAGTGAGCGATTTGGTCACTGCATAAATTAGGTGTGGCGGCACTGCTGTTGTTAGATCTGTCGGCCGCGTTCGATACAGTCGACCATCAGCTGCTGACCCACCGCCTCGCCGACGTGGGGTTTCTGGGGCTTGCCCTTCAATGGTTTGCCTCTTTCCTACAAGGTTGGGGACAAAGGGTGGCAGTCGGGGACCAGCGATCCCATAGGTACCCCCTTGATTGTGGGGTGCCACAGGGAGCGGTGTTGTCCCCAATGCTATTTAACATTTATATGCGCCTCCTTGCCCAGATTGCCCGGAGTTATGGGCTTGGGTGCCATCAATATGCAGATGACACCCAGCTCTATCTGATGCTGGGTGGCCGATCGGGCTCGAGTCCCGAGGACATTCCACCGGGCGTTGGAGGCCGTGGCTGGTTGGCTCCGGCTGAGCCGATTGAAACTAAACCTGGCAAAGACAGAGGTCCTGGGCCTGAGTCGGATCGGCGTGGGGTTAGGGCTCCCTCTCCCGACCTTCGACGGGGCGCCTTTGGTGCCAGCGTCTAGCGTGAGGAGTTTGGGGGTGCTCCGGGACTCCTCTTTAACAATGGAGGCCCAGGTGGCAGCCACTGTCAAGTCAGCCTTTTACCATATTCAGTTGGCGTGGCAGTTGGTCCCCTACCTTGACCGAGAAGACCTGGCCACAGTGATCCATGCGACGGTCACCTCGAGGCTAGACTATTGTAACGCTCTCTACATGGGGCTGCCTTTGTCGCAGATCCGGAGGCTGCAGCTGGTGCAGAATGCTGCAGCCAGGCTGCTGATGGGTCTTTCTCGCAGGGACCATATTCAGCCTGTGCTGAAAGCGCTGCACTGGCTGCCGATAGCGTACCGGATCCGCTTCAAAGTGCTGGTTCTTACCTATAAAGCCCTATATGGCCAGGGTCCAGCCTACCTGAGGGACCGCCTTGCCCCACATGTTCCCCCAAGAGCACTACGGTCGGGGACCCAAAATTTGTTGGTCATCCCAGGTCCCAAGGAGGTGAAACTAGCTGTGACCAGGGCCAGGGCTTTTTCGGTGGCGGCTCCTACCTGGTGGAACGAGCTCCCCGGGCGTTAAGGCTTCTTAAAGGAGGCATCAACGAGGCCTGAGGAAGAATCTGGAAATCGTAGAAGATCTGTGTTCATCGGCACTGGACACGTACTTCATGGGAGTATCATCTGGAACGGTGGAGTTACCATCTCGGACTTGGGACATTAGTAATGGATCCTAATGGAGTGGTTTTAATGTTGAATGTTTTATTATGTTTTTATATGTTTTTACCTTTGGCATGGCTGTTGTCCTGCCCTTGTTAGTCGCCCTGAGCCCACTGGGGAGGGCGGGATATAAATGTGAAAAATAAATAAATAAAATAAAATAGTTTGCTCTGGAGCCATCCTGAGCGAAGACAAAAATGAGTGAGCTGGAGGCTAAACAACTGTGAGCTAGCTCACACTAACTCAGCTTAGAGGGAACACTGCTCACAGGGTGTCTGTTGTGGGGAGGGGAAGGGAAGGAGATTGTAAGCCACTCTGAGACTCCTTCAGGTAGTGAAGGGTGGGACATACATCCAGTCTCCTCTTCTTCATCTTGACACCAGTCCCAAGAGTTAGGCCAAAACTGAAGCAACAAAGTTCACAGATCTTGGTCAGTCTGTGAAAAGTAAATGCCAGGCACATGCAGCCAGAACTGGGATCGGGGCTCTGGGGAAAGGGAAGCGGGGATTTAATGATTCAGCCTCCACTCAGTTTCATGAATTGAATCTACATTTGCCCTGCTGTTATTACTGTTTTAAAGGAAAACAAGACAAGGCAAACAAGGCATAGGGGTGCTACATAAACTCCTAGTTTCTCCAGATCAAATTAAGTCCTCAAGGCCAAATGAACGGCATCCAAGGGTATTAAAAGAACTTGCTGATGTAATTTCAGAGCCTCTGTCCATTATTTTAAAGAATTCTTGGAGAACAGATGAGGTACCAGAAGATGGGAGGCAGGCAAATGTCGTCCCCGTCTTCAAGAAGGGGGGAAAGGAGGGTCCAGGTGACTCCTGACCTGTCAGCTTGACGTCTCTACCTGGGAAGGTTTTAGAACAAGTTAGGAACCTAGAAAGTTGAGCAGCTAAAACACAGAACAAAATACATCTATTTATTGAAAAGTGCACAGCAACTGCACATTAAAAACAACATTCACAGAATGCAAATAAAAACAAGGATTCCCTCCACTTTTGGTTGACACAGTGGCACATACTGTGAACAGAGTCACAGCCAAAAGCAAAATGGTGACACAAAGTTATCATCTCTGAGGAGTTCAAGGTGGGCCGTGTTGGTCTGAAGCAATAGAACAAAGTTGGAGTCCAGTCAGGCACCTTTAAGACCAACAAAGTTTTATTCAAGGTGTGAACTTTCGTCTGCGCGCACACTTCGTCAGATGATGAAATGGAATTACAGAACATAGTTGTATATATTGGGGTGGCTTGTTAAATTAGCATGCAAAATAGTGAGGACACATTTTTTTAACAGATCAAAAGAATGACAACCAGGAACTAAGTTTGTCATTCTTTTGACAGGCTTCTTCAGGAGGTGGTGGGCTCTCCTTCTGTGGGGTTTTTAAACAGAGACATCTGACAGCAATGCTGATTCTGTGAAATTAGGCTGATCATGAGAAGGCCCATAGAATTGGATACCCTGGTCCAATCTTTTTGAAATTTGGAGGGTTTTTTGAGGAGAGGCACCAGCAGCTATGCTGAAAATTTAATGCCTCTACCTCAACCCCCTCCCCAGCCCCAGATACCCCCATATCAATTCTCCATTGTAGCCTATGGGGCCCATCGACTATAATGATCCTCATAGGCTATAATGGAGCAAGAAAAAAAAATATTTTTTTGCACACCCCAACCTTTACCTTTATTATGCTTTTCCTTGAGTCACAGGAAAAGTGGGATATCAATATTTAATTAAATTAGTAGTTTGGGAAGATTGATAACATTTCAGCAACTTCCCGTTTGTTAGGTTAGGCAGGGTTCTGACAGTGATTGTTCCACCTCTGTTATATTTAGCCTGTAAATCTGCCATATTTCACTTAAAAAACACACACAACCGAAAGTGGACTGCAAGACCCCCGCCCCTGCCGCCCCTGTTTTCTAAGGCTCAGTGCAGGGTGACAGTCAGAGGCCACGTCTACCAATATAGTGGAAAGGTGTAAGTAGACCTCCGGAGGCCAGGTCTACCAATATAGTGCAAAAGGAAGGGTAAACCTGTTTATTGATTTATCTGCTTATTATTTTCCATTTATATCCCGCCCTTCCTGTGTAGACAGGCCTCTCCAGAGGCCTGATCTATCCCCAGAGAGGACAACATTTTCTGTAATGAAATTTGGCTTGATTTTGTGTTCTCTTATAATGTTTAAATTATTCTTAAAATATAGTTTAAATATAGTTTAAAATAATTCATTCTGAGATTTTTACAAGGTTATGGAAATCATCTTCTAAAAAACTAATTTAAGCAATAGTCAAATGTAGACTCCCTCACAACTTTAATGCTGCTAGGTTTTTTCGCTCATGAGGTAGAATTTGTGCTCACAACCCGGTGGAGATTAGAAGGGACATTGGCCCAGGGATCCTGGAGGTTTTTTCCTCCCTCTGGGCACAAAGCAGGGGCCACTGGGGGAATGGGAGGTAGTTGTGAATTCCCTGCGTGGTGCAGGGGGCTGATGACCCCTGAGGTCTCTTCTAGCTCTGTTTGCAAGTTTTGAAAGAGCACATCCTCTTCCCCCTAGCATCACGGGGAACCTGCTTTCAACTAGCGAGTGACAGTTAAAGAACTGAATTCCCTCCTTGCTTCCTGCCCATCACCATTCTGAATCACAGCTGTCCAAACGCCCAGGGCTGGATCCAGCCAGTATGATTCCCGCCTTACTACAGTTCCCCCCTCCTGGCCTATATGGCTGTTGTCCACACAGGCCCCGTGTTCCCCAGCAAAGACCTTGTGGGTGGTCAAAGGAAACACTTCTACCTCCTTTCACCAGCAGGGAAGCTGGCTGGATCCAACCCACGTTGGAGATCCGCCGTCTTTGCCACATATGTTTTGGCCCTTAGAGGAGAATGTGATTTTACTTGCAATCAGACATATTCTTATGCCTCTCCCCCCCCCCCTTTTGAATTACAGTTTCCTCTCATCAGCTGCTTCCTATGATGGACTCTTGGGGTAGGAAAGCACAGGAAGGAGGCAAATGGATTTTCAGGACAAGAAGGCATAACCACCAGCTGCTCCTCCCAGCTCTCCAAGGTGGCTCCCTTGGTCACGATTCCAGGAGTTCCTGAGGGTTCCTGATTTCCCACATGGCAGCTTGCGAGTGATGAATGCCATTCATGACCGCTTCCTCATCTGTGTCTTAATGCAAAGCAAGTGAACACTCTTTGTGCAAATGCATCCCTAAATGCCACAACGACAGCTATCTCATCTCGCCGGAGTGGGGATGGCTCTACAGCAAGAAGCGGTTTTGCCCGTGGATAGTCAACGGGAGAGGCTTCCCTGTTAGGAATCATGTTTGCCAAACCAGGCGTGATGGTTAGAAAAGCCTGGGTGTGCCCCGGACCCGCTGGCTGTACATAACATGACAGAGCAGTCTCTAACTCTGAGGGACTCCGGCATTTTCTGTCTTGAAATGCATCCTCCTTGGGGTAGGGGAAAGGTGGCCGGAGCTCCAGTCCTCACAGCAGGTGTCTGTAGTTTTTAAATCTATTAACCCCACCCCCCACCCCCCAAAAAACCAACAACCCCAGAGCAACATTCTGGAGTGGGATTATCTGCCTTGGAACTGCCAAGTAGCAGCCTATTTGCTGTCTGGGCTGTACCAGTACCAAGGGTCACACTATGAAAGGCCCCTCCCCCCACTCGTGGTCAGGGCGGAAAGAGCCGTCATTGCAGCTGACCTCTGGCAACCCTGTAGGGTTGTTGAGACAAGAGACTCACAGGGGTGGTTTGCCCTTGCCTGCCTCTGCGCGGTGACCCTGGACGTCCTTGGCGGTCTCCCATCCAACTACCAACTAGAGCCAACCCTGCTTAGCTTCTGAGATCTGACGAGATCGGGCTGTCCCGGGGCACCTGCATATGAATACTCCTGCATATTTAAAAAAAAAAAACAAACCTCGCACATTGCGAAGAAGGCTAGAACCTTTCTCCTGGATATCTAGTTCTGTACTGGGAAGGTTATTTTTGTTTTGTATGAAGGAACATCCCCTCATAGGAGCCCCTCTGGGAATTGTGCTAGTATATCGCAGACCTTCGAGTACTCTTGTACCACGAGCAGTGGTGCAGCAAATCTGTGCACATCTCCTTTTTAAAAAATAAATCAAGCCTCTCCCTCTAAAACGTTAGCAGCCCTGTGATTAGGCATGCTGGAACTTACAAGGCCTTTTCCTTTTGCCTGGGTTGCAGCACACTCAAATCTTAGGGACCCATTTGATGCTGAAAAGTCTGCCAAATAAGACTCTGTCCTGAAAGATGCCTCCATTGTGACGGTCTCATTAACGGGAGGGCAGAAACCATACGCTGGAAGTACATTGCTGCTGGGGATCATGGTATTAGCATCTGATCAACTTTGTACTGCTCTCAGCTAGAGATGGATTTGTCAAAACTCTGCTCTTCAATAGCTGGGGTTTGTTTATTATCTTAATACCTCCATACCGAGAAGTCAACTTTCAGGAGCGGGGAGACGTGAAGGCCCGAGCGACTTCCTCGTGCCATTTCTTTCAGTGGGTTGTTCCAGCGTGCTGCTCCCACTTCTGGGTTTTCAAGCCCAGCGCCTCTGGAAGGGTTCAGTTTCAACTGAAGCCACCTGATATTTTTGTCTATGGCAGAAACCAATACTGGGGTTCAGCAAACCACAGGACGTTAATGGTGCTGAAATCCCACCGCAACCGTTGTGCTTCAACTTACAACTGCATGTGTGCATAAGCCTTTTTTATTCCAGTGGGACTTGCCTTTGCTTCACTTTCTTTGCGGGGGGGGGGGGAGTGCGGCACATGCGCCTTGTTGATCTTGGGATGCCTGTCGAGACCTTGTTGCCGGGTGTCCTCTGTGTGATGCCGTGCAGGCCATAGAAGGGCTGCTCACACTCCTCCAGCAGTGAGGACTAACTGTGGTGTCAGGAAGACAGATCTGTTACTGTTATTACTAAACGGTGCATTTTGCCTCCTTTTAAGTGACTGAAGACTGTCATTCGTTTTCCTTTACCGTGCCAACACTTCCTTCCCTGCCGTTGGTCCTCATCTTGTCAAGCATTAAAAGGCAGGAAAGTAAAAGTAACTCCTAGAAAATAGTTTCACATCACTATTTTTCTAACATTAAAAATAATGGATTTGGACTCAGGTCTGGCTCAGACCGTGTAGAGCCTGTGCGTGGCACCAACTGGGTGGGTTGTCGTGATGTCTGTGAACAGGCGCCCGAGTCCCTTGATGCATGCAGGCTCGTGTGCGGATGTGATGGCCAGTGGGTGGACAGCAGGCTGCTTGGAGGGGTGGGGCTGGCAGGATAGGATGGTCACAATCCCCCACCACCCACAGGTCTTCACCGTGGGGGCCCCAGGGGAGCAGAGCCACAATGCTGCTACCTCCAGCACGCTTGCCAGGTGGAAGGGTCAGTATTGTGTCACCAGCGAGCCGAGTGGACTGAGGCAAGCTTGTGCTTTCCCCCTCTGCATTACAGTCCTTGCCCGAGATGGCAGGGCAAACCCTCCCCCGAGCAGCGGGAAACTACCGCTGCTTTCAGCAGATGCGCTCAGGCCGTTCTTCCAACTGCCGTTCCCATGGATATCCCAGGCCTCTGGGGCAGTGCATCTGTTCAGCCTGTAACAGCCCAAATGGAAGTACCTGTAAATTCTTCCTTAGAACACCTGCACGGTGAGCTGTAGCTTAATTTCATAACATTCCTAAATAAAATTTCCAGGTGGCCAAAAGAAACTATAAGGCTGCCTTTTGGACCACTGTAGCAATCAGTCACCTGCTAGCAAACAACTGTGACTTCTTAGCAGTTCAAAATGAACATGCTTTGTACTCGTACCCTTTGCTGTAGAAAGGGTGTGGTCCAGGTTTGTCAGAATAAAATATCCTCTAACCAAGAATCAAAGCAAGGCAGGATGGAATTGGAACTAAGCGCACACAGAGAGGACAGTTTTGGACCCCTTTGAGTGAAAAATCAGATCTTGTTGCTCATGCAGTAGCTGTGTTTTTGTGCCACCAATATCTCAGATGGAAGGCTGCAGACAATCAGTCAGGTCTAGGACACCTGTGCATGTTCTTATCACCAGTTTTCATAACTCTTTCTTTCTTTCTTTTTCTTTCTTTCTTTCTTTCTTTCTTGAGGGGCTATATCAAAGAACCTCTAGATTCACAGGGCAAAGCCAGGACCTGCTAACATGTTTCACCGTGTTGTTCTCACCGAGTGAGAACCCTCTGGACAAAACTGCACTTTGTGCAGCAGAAACAACTTCCCATTCTACTCAAGTGAAAAAGCACTTCTTATTATGCTTTGTACCACTGTTGTCATTATTTCATGCGATCCATTGACTTTTGTAACTGTGTGGCTTCCAAATCAAGAGCAGAGGGAATAGGAAAGGACAGCCGTGCTCCTTCTTGCTGCATGTCTAGTGCCTTTGTGCCAAACCAGAAATACAAGACAGGACACGTGCCAATGTTGCCCCTTGCATTATGGTGGCAGCACACCAGGACTGACCCTGCTACAGTCTTCCCTTTTATACTTGTACAAGTGGGGACCCGCAAGAAACTTGTAGGAGTGGCTATCTCATTTCCCCCACCTCTGCTTCCTCCCCTCTCCTCCTACTTCTCTTTCTCCTTCCTGACCCCCCTTTTCTTACTCTCTTTCTCTCTCCCCCTCCATGCCTATCACTTCCTTTCTGCCCCCACCCCATCACTCTTTCTGCCCCTCTCCTGTTCTCCCACCTACTTCTCACCCACAGCAGCAGTGGCAGTAGCTACTCTCCGGGAATTACAATGGATTGGCCAGATACAGAGATCAGTTCCTCTTAGGGTTGCTAGCTCCATGTTGGGAAATTCCTGGAGATTTGGGGGTGGAGTCTTGGGAGGATGAGGTTTGAGCTGGAAGTTACCTCAGCACGGTATAATACCATCAACTCCACCCTTCAAAGCAGCCATTTTCTCCATCATCTGGAGATCAGTTGTAATTCCAGGAGATCCCCAGCCCTCACCTGGAGGTTGGCAACATTAGTTCCCCTGGAGGAAATGACTGCTTTGGAGGGTGGAATCTATGCCCCAGGCTCCACCCCTCAAATATCCTGGAATTTCCCAGCCTGGAGTTGGTATCCCTATCTTCTTCCCACCCAGCAGCCCACCTACCTTTATCTGCCCCTCTGTCTTCAACTTTCTATCTCCTTTTCCCCTGCAGCTTCTACTGAGGAAAACTATGGTCTTTCTTTACAGTGGAGACTAAAGCAGTTTACATTATTATCTCCTCCTGTTTATCCACACAACAACCCTATGAGGTAGGTTAGGCTGAAAGTATGTGACTGGCCCAAAATCACCCAGTGAGCTTCTGCAGCAAGATGGGGATCTAAACCTGGGTCTCGCAAACCCTGCTGTGAAGCACTGAACTTTTTACTGCACTGACTTTTATAGGGTGGCTGCTGTTGAACAGTAGCAAGCAGCCAGGCCTAGTTGAATCATGCAAGTCAGGTGGTCTCAAGTCACCCAGAGGGTGCTGCTAGCCCTAGGGTTGCCAGGCTCCAGATGGGACCTGGAGATCCCATTACATCCAGCTGAGGCCTCTCCCCTCCCCAAGGTCTGCACTCCTCAGACTTCACCACAGAATCTCCAGGAATTCCCCAACCTGGAGTGGGCAATCCTAGTCCCAGGCCTGGCTCCAAACCCCCTTCATACCGCAGGAGGAATCCTTCCCAATCCTAGATGCAGTTCTGCTTTTTGCTTCCTCCTTTCTTTCTTTCTCCCCCCCCCCCCCCAGCCAGTATCTCTCACTATCCATGCAGTGGGGCCTGGAGTAGATCTCTGCGACAGCCATTTCAAAAGGTATTGGGGGGAGGGGTTTCCAACCCTCCCTGGGGGATTTTTTTTCCTTTTTGGATTTTTCTGCAGATCCAGGGAGTCCACTGAGTCTGTAGAAAAACCTGTTGGGAAGCCGAGCACCGAAGAATAGATTCTTTTGAACTATGGTGCTGGAGAAGACTCTTGAGAGTCCCTTGGACTGCAAGAAGATCAAATCAGTCAATCCTAAAAGAAATCAACCCTGACTGTTCCCTGGAAGGCCAGATAATGAAACTGAAGCTCAAATACTTTGGCCACTAAATGAGAAGGGAGCACTCACTGGAGAAGACCCTGATGCTGGGAAAGATTGAAGGTCAAAGAAGACGGGGACGGCAAAGGATGAGATGGTTGGACAGTGTCATCGACACAACGAACATGAAATTGAGCCAACTTCAGAGGACAGCGGAAGACAGGAGGGCCTGGTGTGATCTGGTCCATGGGGTCGCGAAGAGTCGGACTCGACTGTGCGACTGAACAACAACAATTTGGGGCAAGTGCAGTGATGGAGAATTGCTTCTGAACCATGACCAGAGCCCCAGGGCAAGTACCCCCTTCCTTCTTTTGGGCAATCAGTGCATTCCAGGAAACATAAGCATTTCAGTAGCTGCTTGAACAATGGGAAGGTATCTGGTTAAGCTTGAAATAATGGATTCTTCTGATGCTAAATCATTGTTATTCCTTATTACTACTACTGAGAAAGAAGGCAAAACCACTACCAAAGATGAGAGAGGGCTTGTACAGACGCTGGCAAGCATCCTGCCACTCCGCTCAGCAGAGTCGGATGCCTTCAGCCAACAGATGTGGGAGCTAGTGTGGTGTAGTGGTCAGAGTGTCAGCTAGCATCTGGGAGACCCAGGTTCAAATCCCTGCTCTGCTATGGAAGCTTGCTGGGTGTCCTTGGGCCAGTCACACACGCTCAGCCGAACCTCTCTCACAGGGTTGCTGTAAGGACAAAACAGAGGGGAGGATGTTGTCAGCCAGTCTGAATACCCACAGGGGTGAAAAGTAAGGTGCTGAAGAAGTAAATAAATTAAGAGGTTTTTCTTCCAGCAGAAGAGCTACTTAAGGGAGGAAGGGGTCAGACTCGGCAGAGCTGTGTGGCTGTCCGATCCCTCACAGCTGTAAGTCCAATACACGTTTAAGCAAAGTAGTATTTTATTAAAGCCATGTTAGAGCAGGAACAAGTGCACTGTTAGGAATACCTGGGACGGGCTGAACGGGATAATGAAAGACATTCAAACAGACAATAACCAATAGAGTTGGTTCCCGCCGTGCGGGCAGACTTTCATATTCGCGCCCAAAAGCCTGAGAAGCAACGTTTCTATAAAGATAAACAATTAAAACTTCACACGGTCCAGCTCATTATAGTCTAAGCTAAGCGGCTCCTTCTCCCCACCTGTTAACCTTGCAGATAAGCGTACACTAGAGTTCATAGAATGGAATGCATTACACAGGGATACACACAGAACACGGAGGAGGCATGCGCAGATGCCAGACGAGCGAGGGGGTGTGAAGAGGGGGGGGAGAAATGTATCGAGTGGGGCTGAACCCAGAAATCAGAGAAACAGTACTTCGCTCAGTAGATCCGGTGTCGCTGATGGCGTGGACCCAAGAGGCAGAGAACGCGGAAAGCCGTCTCCAGACCCTATGTCTAGACATGGCGGCAGGAGGAGGGAAGGTGAGCCAACATCCCGTCCACCCTTCCTCTATCCAAAAGCCAAGGCCCCCCCGCCTGTCAGAAGC
>NW_015163141.1:244477-246785 GCF_001447785.1 Gekko japonicus
CATCCGGATGAGACCAAAAAATTCATTGTGCAAACTGATGCCTCAGATGTGGCCATGGGGGGAGGGGCGATCCATCAGGAAGGGGAGGATGGGCTGTTGCACCCGCTGGCTTACATCTCCAAAAAGTTTTCAGAGGCTGAGAGACATTGGTCCGTGTGGGAGAAGGAGGCAGAGGCAATCAAGCTTGTGTTGTCTACGTGGAGGCATTGGCTGGAGGGGGCGAAAGTTCCATTTGAAGTGTGGACTGATCACAAAAACCTTGAAACTCTAAAAACGCCCCGCTGCCTAAATGCAAAGCAACTCCGCTGGGCTGACTTCTTTTCTAAGTTTCAGTTCACCCTACACCATTTCCCGGGGTCCGCTAACTCATTGGCGGATGGGTTGTCTCGCCTCCCTCAGCATGCCAGTCAAAGAGACGTCATTGTGGACTCCATTTTCACTCCCGCCCAGCTGGGAGGCGCAGTCACTACAAGAAGGCAAGCCGCGAAAATCCCAGCCGCCCCTCCTCCGCCTTCATCCCTCCCCTCACTGCCTTCCCCCTCGCCGACAGAACCCTCCCTTGGGCCGTCCTGGCCGAATGACTGGCGGGCAGGGTTATCTGAGGAGGACAAGATGATTGTACAAAGGATTGAGGGTTGCTATGAGGGGGAGAATGGCTGTTGGTATAAAGAGGGGACGTTGTATGTGCCCATGGCGCTGCGAGGGAAAATCTTGGAGGCGGCCCATGGTTCCAAGCTGGCGGGGCACTCGGGATTTGTGAAATCTTTGCAATTGCTCAAGCGCCAATTTTGGTGGCCCCACACGCGCAAGGACTTAACAGTGTTCGTACAGACCTGACAAAAATGTGCCATGACCAAACCAAGGGGGGGGTAAACCTCGGGGACTGTTACAACCCCTCCCGACCCCCTCCAGGCCATGGGAGGTCATCTCCATGGACTTTATTACAGACCTGCCACCGAGTAAAAAGAACACTGTCATTTGGGTGGTGGTGGACTTGTTTTCAAAGGAGGCACATTTCATTCCTTTCCCTTCGCTCCCCACTGCCAAAGCTTTGGCCAAAGCCTTTTTCAACAACATTGTACGCCTCCATCTCTTACCTGCTAAAGTGGTCTCTAATAGGGGGACACAATTTGTTTCGAAATTCTGGAAAGAACTAATGGACATAATGGGTGTGGAGAGGGGACTAAGCAGTGCTTACCACCTAGAAACCGACGGGCAAACCGAGCGAGTGAACCAAACCCTAGAACAATATTTACGTTGTTTCAGTAACTATCAACAGAATGACTGGTGTGATTTGTTGCCACTGGCAGAATACTGCTACAATAACACTTGCCATGCTTCCATTGGCATGTCTCCTTACAAAGCTGCAGTTGGTTATGACAGCCCTCCTGGAGGGGCAGATGCCAACGCCTGGTGCGAGGCTTTACAACAAGCCTGGCCACTACTGTGCAAAACTTTGAATGTGGCCAAGGCCGCCTACAAAAAGCAGGCTGATAGAGGAAGGGTGGAGGGGTGGGCTCTACAGCCTGGTGACTATGTGTATGTGTCCACGAAAAATATAAAAATGCTGCGACCTAATAGAAAGTTGGGGTGGAAATTTATTGGGCTGTTCAAGGTTCGCAAGGTGATTAATAAGGTAGCTGTTGATGTTGAACTTCCTAAGAACTTGAGGTCTTTACATTCTGTATTTCATTTCAGCCTTCTTAAAAAAGACAATGGGTCTTGCGACTGGCGCCAAACGCATCCTCCACCACCCCCCTATATTGGTGGATGGTGAAGCACTACGAAATCGCCAACATTTTGGATTCCAAGCTGAAACGTGGAAAGCTCTACTATTTGGTCGAATGGACTGATTTCGGACCCCAGCACCGAGAATGGGTGGAAGTAGGGGATATTCGGGCCCCTCGCATGCTCCGGAACTTTCACAAAATGTTCCCGGGGAAACCAGGAGGTTTCCTGTCCTGACCGGGAGGTGGGTGGGAAGTTGATTTTTGAGGGGGCAGAATGTCAGCGAGCTGCCATTGAAGTCTGATGGGGCACTCCCCCCCTCTTCACACCCCCTCTCTCGTCTGGCATCTGCGCATGCCTCCTCTGTGTTCTGTGTGTATCCCTGTGTCATGCATTCCATTCTATGAACGCTAGTGTACGCTTATCTGCAAGGTTAACAGGTGGGGAGAAGGAGCCGCTTAGCTTAGACTATAATGAGCTGGACCGTGTGAAGTTTTAATTGTTTATCTTTATAGAAACGTTGCTTCTCAGGCTTTTGAGCGCGAATATGAAAGTCTGCCCGCGCGGCGGGAACCAACTC
>NW_015163141.1:247017-249603 GCF_001447785.1 Gekko japonicus
ATCTGTACCAATGTTAAAGAAAACTGTTATAAAATGATGTATAGATGGTACATGACCCCGAAAAAAATAGCAAATATGAATCAAAATATATCTAATAAATGTTGGAAATGTAAAAAACATGAAGGCTCATTTTACCATATGTGGTGGACTTGTGAAAAAGCTGTGGACTTTTGGACAAAAATTCATAGTGAAATGCAGAAGATACTACAATGCTCTTTTTAAAAAGCACCGGAAATTCTGCTTTTGGGACTAAAAATGGAAGAAGTTAATGCGGAAAAAAGAACTTTATTCTGGTACCTAATAACGACAGCAAGAATGCTATATGCGCAATATTGGAAACTTGAAAAAGTACCAGAAATTGAAGACTGGATACATAAAGTTCTGTTCATGGCAGAAATGGATAAAATTACTAAGAAATTGAACAACAAAGAAGACGAAGAATTTTTTGAAGAATGGAAGGACTTTAAGAACTATCTGGAAAAGAACTGGGATGTGAAAAAAAATTATTATGTTTAGAACAATACTAAGCAAAAAGTTGTTATCTTTTAAAGAGATTAGAAATATGATATTAGCAACTGATGAAATATATATAAGTAAGGGGAAGGGGGTGAAAGCATTGCGGGAAGCCACAGGAGGGGGGATGGAGTATGGGTTATAGGGTAAGTAATTGTTTATGTATGCTTGAAAGAAAAGTTTTAATGGATAAATGTGGAATACCTATGACTGGAAAATAATAAAACTTTGTTTACCAAAAAAAAAATAAGGCCCTCGGGTCACACATTCTACTGGCTGTTCTTTTCCTTCTTTCTTACACTCCTGTCTAATCACAAAGCAAGTTGTGTTACTGATCACGTTTCAAAGATGTACTCTACAAAGTTTGCACCTTTTTAGCACTGGGCAAGAGCAATGTTCTCAGTTAAGATTCAGCCTTTTGATCACTACTATTGATTATTTCAGGGTTGTTCATTTTATATTTCATGACAGCCTTGGAGAATATTTTCTAAAACTGAGTTAAACATTTTATTTCAAATACAGTCTTGAGATGTGTTATGCCAAATTCTTGTGATGCTGTGATTTCTATCAGGCTTTTAGACACTTTAAATCAGGGGTGTCGAACTCATTTGTTATGAGGGCCAGGCCATGTGTGTGTCATAAAATATAATGCCAGGTAGCGGAGATATAAACTTTATAAAGGACACAAACACAAAGATTTTTTTTACTTTAAACAAAAACATGCTTAAAACATTAGCTCTGTAAGCTGCAAACCTACTTTTGATTTATTGACATTCACCACAGAAATCTCATGCTCAGAGTTCTGAGTCTAGGACCCAGGTTAAAACATGAAATGGCTGAGTGATTAAGAGAGTCTGGCGAAGCAAGCTATGATGCAGCAGCAGCAGCAGCAGAACTGGAAGCAAGAGATGGCCAGCTCCACTGCAGGCCTGATGGAAGCCCTCCGGGGGCCTGATTTGGCCCCCATGCCGCATGTTTGACACCCCTGCTTTAGATCAATAAGGTGTATGTTTGCCTCCTTTGCCTTTCCGCAGATTTTCGCAGGGGGCATTTCCAGTTCCCTCAAGGCCCAGGTGCAATTTATTTAGCTGCAGCCCCATAGCAAGGGATTTTGGGGGGGAGAGGGCCTTGGGGGGGGCACCAGCTAATTACATCAAAGGCTCCAGGGCAAGGGGCAAGGGGGGTCTGCTTGGCGCGCACCCACACAGCCCCCACTAGAGCCTTCCTCTGAGGCAAGCCAGAATCCCAATGTTAATAGACACTTAAAGGTCTAGGAAAGCAGCCCTGTTTTTTTTTTAAAAAAAGGAAAGCAGGGATCAAGCTTCCTCCCTCACTCCTTCCCTGAAGCCTGCTGCATAAATTCCAACAGGAGGAGCAAACTGCTGCAATCCGACCAATGTGTGTGTGACTCAGTCAACCACCGGCTGCTGCTGAGTCTTAAAGAGACTCAGCTCATCACAGATGAGCTCAAACAGGGAGACACTGGCTCAGATCGATCAGCGGGTGAGGGGGCTGGAAGGAGGGAGGGGGAGCTGAGGATCAGCAGCCTGGGCCCCATGGGCCCCGTGTTAGCTACGGGCCTGTTCAGCTGGCCTACAAAGGCTCCAGCAATTGCCGTGGAAATGGACACTAGCCAGGCAAGCGTAAACAGAGTCAACACTGTTCTAAACCCGCTGACTTCAATGCATTCGAAAGGGTACAACTCTGATTAGGACTGTACTGGAAGTCTCCCATGCACATAACCCAAAATACATAGTCGGGACCCTCTGTGCTTATTAGTTTGGGTGTCCAAATAAATAGAAAAGCACTCCCTGCTGGCTTCCGGTCTGGACTTCGCGAATGGCGGATGCACCTTCGGGACGCTCCCGAAGTCGTTTCGCCCACGCACGGCCAAGGGGGGGAATCCGCTCAAGCGGAGACCCTAAGGAGACCCAGGTAGGGGCTCCGATCCGGGGCGCACAGGGGATGTGCCTCTTTCCTGGCCGAATGGTTGGAAATTGAGGCTCGCCCCATGCCCCAATGGCCCTAGCCGCGGCAGTGCCCCGCAGGGGGACTAGCGGAGCCGCCGGTCGT
>NW_015163141.1:249761-263083 GCF_001447785.1 Gekko japonicus
GCTAGCTCCCGCCTCTTGGAGCCAGCTGTCAATCAACAAGAGAGCGATCTTCTGCGCCCTCTGCTGGAACAAATGCAAAAGATCAGCCAACATTGACAAGCATGGAAGGTGTTCTCAATACTCAGCAGACTCAGTTAAACGATACAGCTAAGAAAATGGAAGAAATCGCGCAAAAGTGCTTGGTCTCAACAGAAGATACTAAAAAAGTCAAGAAGAAGGTTGATAAAATAGAAAAACACCAAGAGATGCAAGATAAAAAGTTATTGTTGCTTCAAATGGAAAAATCAAATTTGATTCTCCGATTTCAGGGCATAAAAGAACAGGAAAAAGAAGATCTCCGAGGCATTTTAGTGGAAGCCTTGGCAACACTCACCGGCTGGGAAGCGGAAAAAATAAGCAAGTTAATGGATCTGATTTACAGAGCCTATTCCAACTTTACAAGGTTGAATAACCTGCCGGCAGAAGTGGTGGTCAAGTTCACAAAGCAGAAAGTTCGGGATCAAATATTAAAAGCATCTTCATCGCCCATGAAGATCGGAGAACAGACAATTAGAATTTTGAAAGATGTTCCGTTTGAAATTCGAATGAAAAGGAAAGCATACAAAGGACTGACCTTATTCTTGCAAAAACATCAAATTAATTATCGCTGGTTGATTCCAGAAGGACTCACTTTCAAGTTCAAAGATAAAAGGGAGAAGATTGACTCCATTTTCAAAGCTCAAGACTTTTTGAAGAGGCACGCCAGCATGGAGGAAGCAGCACTCGCCACATGGGAGGAAATGGACAGCGATAGAGACAGCGGATCGGAGGGGGAAGTGAAGACCCCGGAGGATAAAGGAGCAGGGAAGGGTCCATCATATAACCTGAGAGACGTGAAAGGGAGGCTGCCCAGACCATGAAGACGAGTTCGGAAAGCGCATGGAAAAGACTTTACTAACAAAAACCAGAGGGACACTACTAATCTACTAACAGTATTTTATTTTCTTAACAGATAGATGAAAGACGATTGACAACTCGCAGAAGAAGCCAAAAGAAGATTTGTGTATTACTAATAAAAGATTAACATACTAATAATATCACCCAAACTTTTCTTTATCCCACTATATACCTTCCCCTTTCTTATATGAAAAAAGAATAAACTGTCTCCTTTTTAGGAGAGTCAATAAAAAAAAAGAAAGAAAGAAAAGCACTCCCTGCTGGGATGTGAACGCAGGGTCCAATCTCTTTGAAACAGTGCAGCAAGAATGCCACTGGACATAGATAGGAAGCATAAGCCACGGACTGGTTTGTAATCCTGGGTTACAAACCCATTAGCTGGTTCAAATGTTACTGCTTTCTATGAACTAAAGAGGAGCTAATTGAATAAGAATCTAGTGAAGGGAAGGAGGACTGTGAAACACGCACTCCCCCTTCCAGGAAACAGCGGTTAGGCGTTGGGTGCAGAATAGCCACCTGTGCCTACAGTGTCGAAATTGTGGCAGTCATGACTCTCAGAACTTCCCAACTGAGCACACCACTGTGGGTGATTTGGACACCATTCGTATGCTAAAACTGGTGCCGGCCATTCGCTGGAAGTGGTGCTGAGACACAAGGTGGCTCTTACTAGCTGCAGCCATGAGGCAGACTCTGTACAGTGCATACTTTGAAGGCCAACATGATAAATTGCAACCAAAGCAAAAACAGAAAATTACACGCACTTCAGTTTCCCAGGAAGGTCAGGGGAAAAAAGCAGTACACAAGTAATACCACATTAAAACAATGAATGTAACAAGGCCACTGGTTCAGTTAGTATCAAATGGAGTTTGTGCTGCCTTTTCTCAAGTGGCTATATTTCCAAATGGGTGTCAAATGCTTTATGTGGATGTACATGAGTTTGGCATAAATATGGTTTTGTCATACAACACTAGAGGGGCAACATTAAAGCAGCTCTGAAATCAATGCAGTTTGTGTTTCTCCGAACACCTGATTTACAGGATAAGAAAGAGAGTTCTTCCTTTAAGGTTAGTGGAGAAGAGCACAACAGGCTTTGAAACGTGCTCAGGGAGACCTTGGAAGTCTTGCTCAGTTTTTGCTCTTTCCTGGGGGAACGACGTCTCCCCTTAGTTCCTACAAATGTTTCCCAAAGACAGAGTCATCTCATGCTCTCAGAAAGGTCCGAGGTCAGAGGTTCTATTCATTAGGGACACCTCTTTAATGTACTAATTTCTGGCAATCAGAATTATGAAAGTACTCTTAAGCATTTAAAAGTGTATTTCTTGCTAAAAAAATATCATCCTGCACCAAGCAGCTCTAATTCTGCACGCAATTTGCATATTTATGTACTTTGTAAAATGTATTTTGGTATTGCTAGCCAGGGGGAGGGAAACAGCTATGCCCTGGAAGGCTTAGCAAGTCCCCCCTGTGGCTTTTGCAAATTCAGCAGGCCTGGCCTACACTTTCAAGCACAGCCCTCCCAGTTAGAAGGGACAGAAACCTGCTGTTATTAAATGACACAGCTAAGCATCTCAACCATACATACAGCCCCCATTATCGATGGGAGGAAAACAGGGGAGTAAACAAAACAACTGATTAGCCAAGAAAGCCAAAACTTGGGTTTTGGAATGCTCAAAAGTTGCCAATGAAAGAAAAGTGATAACTAGTTCATCATACTTATCACCATAGCAAAGCCAAACTGCAATACTCCCAACATTTCCAGACTGAAAAGCCAGGACCTGGTCTGGCTCTGCAGCATTCCACAAATGAAGAAGAGGAGATTGGATTTATACCCACCACCCTCCACTTGGGAGTCTCAGAATGGCTTACAGTCTCCTTCCCTTCCTCTCCCCACAACAGACACCCTGTGAGGCAGGTGGGGCTGAGAGAGCTCTGAGAGAACTGTGACTGTCCCAAGGTCACCCAGCCAGCTGCATGTGGAGGAGGAGTGGGGAATCAAACCCGGTTCTCCGGATTAGAGTCTGCCGCTCTTAACGACCACACCAAACTGAAAAGAGGAAGAGTCCAGTAGCACCGTAAAGACTAACAGAATTTGTGGCAGGGTACGTCATATCTGAAGAAGTGAGCAGTGACTCGTGAGATTTTGTTAGTCTTTAAGGTGCTACTGGGCCTCTTGCTCCTTTCTGCTGCTACAGGCTACCCATCTGGATCTGGTCCACAAATGCACACTGTCTGATTCAAGGCAACGGATGCCACTTGCCACTTTCTCCCAAGGCTTTTTCACGTTCATGCACAGGCAGATGGGGAGGGTTCATCTTGGGAACGCTGTGCCATCCTCTCGACCAGGGCTGCGGTTTCTTTTTGCACGTCTTTTGAAACAGGCAGACGAGAGCTATGTGGTTTGTGGAAACAACGGTCTTTACACTGCAGCCACTCCCTCCTGCTTGAAGGCTTTGTCCAAAGCTGCCACTTCCTTGTGTTGGAGCGGAATCCCCAATTCCTCTGAAAGATTCCGAAAGGGAGCAAGACAGACAGACTTAAACATGCCTGCAAAGGTGCCCTTCACAGTCATTTTATTTTGTGGTAGCCAGCAGCCAATTAAATTGGCTCCGGAAGATAGACAAAGGGACTTTTGAGTGCAGCAATTCAGATACACACATCATTAGATATCGGTAGCAACCTAATGTGCCTCATTGTTGCCCCAAACTCAGTTAAAATAGAAAAAAAAGATCTATAATTTCTCTTTTTAAATAAAAAAAGTTGACAGCCGTTTTCACCTTCAGCAAAAAAGTGTTAAATACACGCAGATACCTCCACTTCAAATTACAAAATGTAGAAAAAAAAGGGTATATTGTACAGTAATAAAAGACAAACTGATTAAGTACTTCAGTCCGTTCCAAAATACTTCTGTCCAAAGTGTGTTGGTGCAACAGGATGAACTTCTGTCGTCAAAATAGTGATATCTGGGAATTCCTGGATGATTGATTTGGCACCATGGGGTGTGGAGAACAGACTCAGCAGGATTATGACACTCGGCTGCACTCCGTGTTCTATAAGAACTTTTATAGCCTCGATCACAGTGTTGCCAGTGCTCAGGATGGGGTACATGAGGAGGACTTTTCTCCTGTAGATATCAGGTGGGAACTCTGCATAGTACACTTTGGCTCTCTGGGTCTCTTCATCGCTCTGGATCAGGATCTTCCCAATTCGGATGGATCTGCAGCAGTCCCACAAGCCCTGCTCCATTGCCTCGCCGCTTCTCATTATGCTGACTCCACAGTTCCCCTTCTCAAATTTTACCCCTTTGTACTTGTACCCTATCGGAGTGGTGACTGTGCATTTGGTGTAGGGCAGCTGGTTCAGCCCCTCTTCGACCACAAGCCTGATCAGGCGGTCAGCAGAAAAGACGAAGTCACCCCTACTGGCTGTCCTGTCGCGGATGATGGTCTGCAGCTCCCGGATCTGGCCGTTCATGGGCAGCAGCTTGAGTTGGGCGCCCAGCGGCGCGGGAGGGGGAGGATGCGCCGCCACCTCCGCCGCCGCCTCCGCGCAGGGCCCACCGTTGCTGCCGGAGCAGTAGCAGCCGCTGCTCCCGTCGCTGCTGTCCGGGCTGGGGCTGCTGCTGTCGCCCTCGCGCTCCGCGAAACGAAGCTGTCGCTCCGGCCCGCCCGCCCGCTGCTTGTGGCAGGGCATGATCGCCTCCATGCGCCCCGCCGGCCCTAAAATGTGCTGAAAAAGTCGGCTTATACTCGAGTATATACGGTAACTTTCTAAGCAGTACCTTATTAACAAACTGACTTCAGTGTAATTCACAAAGCAATAACTTCATAACAATAGCAGTACTAAACTAACAGAACAACAAAATTCTCAGCTTTCTTAATACACTTATACAAATAACAACTGTGGCAGCTAGTGAAATCAGTTTTGAAGCCTGGGTTTCAATGGATTTCACCTGAATGAACAAAGCGGCCTTATATGGAATCAGAAATGTGCTGAAAAAGTCGGCTTATACTCGAGTATATACGGTAACTTTCTAAGCAGTACCTTATTAACAAACTGACTTCAGTGTAATTCACAAAGCAATAACTTCATAACAATAGCAGTACTAAACTAACAGTTAACAACAAAATTCTCAGCTTTCTTAGTACACTTATACAAATAACAACTGTGGCAGCTAGTGAAATCAGTTTTGAAGCCTGGGTTTCAATGGATTTCACCTGAATGAACAAAGCGGCCTTATACGGAATCAGACCCCCCCTTGGTCCATCCAGGTCCATCTTGTCCCAGAATGGGAGTGGCTCTCCAGGGTCTCAGGCGGGGGTCTTTCCCATCACCACCTCTCTGATTGCATTAATTGGAGGCACCGCGGATTGAACCTGGGACCTTTAGCATGCCAAGCAGAGGCTCTGCCACTGAGCCACGGCCCCTCCCTTGCTGCTCTGCAACGGAGCAGCTATTCGCTCTTGGGACTCTGAGCTCCACTTGTGTTTGCTTGCTTTTTGCATCTGGATCTACCCCATTCTAATCTGCAGGCTTCATCCAATTATTTTATTTAACTACGTGCTTAGAGTCGTACTCCTGCTGACACAACCCTTTCTATGCGCTCCAAGGAAATGTTAGAGGCTCATTTCCCCCTCTGCAGATGAACTAGCGGTGCTGGGTTTTCAAACTACATTCAATGACCCAGAAGCCAGATGAGCTTCTATAAGCACCCGATAATTGAAGAGTGTTCCATGCCTCGGAACCCCAAGGAGAACCACGTGGCTCTGTAGGGTCCCAGTTTTCAAAACTGTATCTCCCCCCCACCCCAAGAATCCTGGGGCCCCTCAGTGCTGCAGCAACAGCAGACAAGTTTTCCTAAAAGTCAGCTTGTTCATCATTACTTAATTTCCCTGGCAACACACAGCAAAAAGGGGAGTGGCACTTTCTAAGACACACACAAGATTGTCTGGATTACAGCAGGCTGTGCGCCCAGAATGAATGAATTTTATTGTTACAGCGCATAGCCAGCAATATGTGCGCCCAGAGGTCCTGCAAGCAATTCTCAAAATGTTCCCTAATGTACTAAGCAGCACACATGGAGGGATCCCTGGCAGTTATACCAACATGGAAGGGGACCTGGGGCAGAATGACTGAAAGCCACTGTCCCACGGCCACAGAAATCCTCCTTTCCCTCTCCACCAGGGCTTCCAGCTGTTCTTTGGTCAGCAGGGTTTGCTCCCCACCCCCACCCCCGGTTGCATCCTCTCTACACTGGAAGGAAGGTCAAGAGAACTTTACGAGCCGTCCTATGATAGAGCTGCTCCACGAACACACCAAACTGTTAAGAGCTGACTGTTTGAGACCTTTTGTTTCTGTATGCAGTGTGTAAAACACACATGTACGGTCAAGACAAAAGAAGTTTCCTCTAGGGGCTGTAGCATGGATTTCTTGGGGAGACCCAACGGGGTTGCTTTTACTCAACACTGAAACAAAGCCAAGAATTCAGTCCCTTTCCTTTTCAGCCAACAGGACAGGCCAAGATTTGAAATCTTCAAAAGAATTCCATTTGGCCAGAAGGAGTCACCACTGAATGCCAAGCTAATGTATTGTGTCACCAGAAAATCTGCAGTCCTGATATCAGCTATTGCTTGGACGTACCATGGGGTGTGGAGAACAGACTCAGCAGGATTATGACACTCGGCTGCACTCCATGTTCTATAAGAACTTTTACAGCCTCGATCACAGTGTTGCCAGTGCCTGGAAGGGGACGAGGGGAAGGGAAGAGGAAAAGAGAAACAGGAATAACTGTAGATTAAGATGGATAGCTGTGTTAGTCTGTCTGTAGCAGCAAAAAAGAGTAAGAGCCCAGTGGCACCTTAAAGACTAACAAAGCTGGTGGCAGGGTAGGAGCTTTCATGAGTCACTGCTCCCTTCTTCAGATACAACTAGAATGTGAGTCCATCTGTCCTTATATCTTGAAGAGTGGAGTGATTTTCAGATGTTGAATGACAATAGCAAGCAAAGGATGATAGCAGGTGAATGACAATAGCAGGCGTGACTGGATTAGGTCTGATATGCAGGCGGGTAATAGGCGTGGAGAAATCAGCATTGGTAACGAGACCAGGAAACCTAGGTCTCAATGCAGTCCAGGAGGATACATTGTCTTGAGCTCCATTATTAGTTGCAATTCAGCAGTCTCGCTTTCTAATCTCCCTTTGAAATTCCTTCGTAAGGGAACTGCTACTCTTGAGTCAGCAACGGAATGTCCTAGATGGTTAAAACGTCCCCCCACTGGTTTTTGAATGCTGTGGTTTCTAATGTCAGACTTACGTCCATATATTCTTTGTCATAGGGACTGGCCTGTTATAAGTGTACTAAGATAGTTGTTGTGATCAGCAGCCTCATGCTGGGCAGCAACTCTCCCGCCTTCAGTCTGCACAGTACACAAGGTTGGAGTCAGACAGCTGAGAGATAAGCGGTCGGCATTTTTACAGGAATTCATTGTTCTATTAAGTACTGGTGTTAATATCGGAACTGTACCCACTTCGTTCCCTTTTGGAAGTCTTTAGTGGGACTTTGTGAAAGATTCTCTTCCTCCCACCCCACCAAAACTGGCACCTTCTAGCTGCGGCCACCTTCGGGATCCTCTTTTCTCGTTTGCCACCCAGTGTCTCAAATGGCATTAGTTTTCTACCGTCAGACCCACCATGAGTGGCCAAGGCGTGGCCATCAGGTGTCGTTCAGTTAAGGCACACGCTGGCAACGCAGAGGCACTCTGCTCCTGCCCCGTTGCCCACGGCCGGCCACACTCTGCCCGACCCACTTCCTTTCCAACAGAGCACCCAGCAGGGCTCGGTTCGGCTTTGCCTGCAAAGAATCCTTCAGGGCACTCACTCAGGATGGGGTACATGAGGAGGACTTTTCTCCTGTAGATATCGGGTGGGAACTTTGCATAGTACACTTTGGCTCTCTGGGTCTCTTCATCGCTCTGGATCAGGATCTTCCCAATTCGGATGGATCTGCAGCAGTCCCACAAGCCCTGCTCCATTGCCTCGCCGCTTCTCATTATGCTGACTCCACAGTTCCCCTTCTCAAATTTTACCCCTTTGTACTTGTACCCTATCGGAGTGGTGACTGTGCATTTGGTGTAGGGCAGCTGGTTCAGCCCCTCTTCGACCACAAGCCTGATCAGGCGGTCAGCAGAAAAGACGAAGTCACCCCTACTGGCTGTCCTGTCGCGGATGATGGTCTGCAGCTCCCGGATCTGGCCGTTCATGGGCAGCAGCTTGAGTTGGGCGCCCAGCGGCGCGGGAGGGGGAGGATGCGCCGCCACCTCCGCCGCCGCCTCCGCGCAGGGCCCACCGTTGCTGCCGGAGCAGTAGCAGCCGCTGCTCCCGTCGCTGCTGTCCGGTCTTCTTCTTCATCATCAACGACAGGCAAACCCACCTCAGACTGTCCCTTGGAAGGCTCACTGCCAGCACTGCCAAATGCATTCCTGAGCAGATGAATCAAAGGACCCGTCTTCCAAGTGTTTTATTAACTGGCCTCAATATCGTTTGGGTCCTGCAACACAATTGACTTTCCCTGATTACCTAAAGGCTGCCAATACAATCCAAGAAAAAGGGATGGAGAAGTTGGGCTTTGGGCCAAGGGAAATTAGAGTCTGCCTCCTTGTGGAAAATCTTTGAGTAGCACGCGCTGTTCCCTTGCACTTGCTGTCCATGGGGATGCAAGCCAAGCAGGGTTGTGCCCTTAAAACCAACACACAAAACTTCTCTGAGACAGATTTAACTGCTGGCTTGGAGAAGTCACTCTCATTCTGTCGTCACTCCTGTCACAGCCTTCTGTGTGAGCTTCCTTAGTGCAATTAAAGTCAAGCACTTTACACAGTCTTTGACCTCTGTCTGATGCCTCCTTTCCCCCTCTTTCTTTAAACAGGGCAGGGCTGCCAAGCCCCCCTCCAGGGGAAAGGTATGCCCCCCCCTCCCCACCTGGCTCAAAGTGACGGGCAGGAGGAAAAAAGTAAACAGAAATGACATCAGACCTCTCTAGGGCTCTCTGGAAAGTATGGTTTCACCACAGACTTTTCAGCAGTTCCTAGAGAGAGGTGGTTTCCCTAGAAGTGACACCATGCCAACGATGCCCCCAATGTCACCCACCCTCCTGTCTCCTGCTGATTGCCAGGCTACGCTATGCCCAGCAACCCTATCTTTGGAGACTGTACCATGGCAATACAATAGCAATACAATATGCTGCAGAAGGCGTGGATTTGAACACGTGACCTACCGCTTCTCATTATGCTGACTCCACAGTTCCCCTTCTCAAATTTTACTCCTTCGTACTTGTACCCTGTTGGGAAAGATACAGAATCTTTCACTGCAATTTAATATCCAACTTCCAGGGGGTCACACAAAGAACACACACACACCCCTCTCCCCCGCAGCTTCAGGGCAAGGGCACTTTTGAGACAGCTCAGCGGAATGTGTTCAAAGGACCCAAACCGACCTTTCTCTCGCTTCCACTCACCCTGGCTGCACAGAAGACAAAACGCAGCAGCAGCAGCAACAGCCCACTGCCTGATCTTGGTCTCATTATTCCCTCAAAGGGGGATTGTTGTGACCAGGAACATCGGGAGCGAGCCAGGCCCGGGCTGTGTGGGTCACCCCAGTCACGGGGGGGGCCCTCCTTGTGCTCCGCAGGTGATCTGTCCCTTGGATGGTGTCCAGAGACGACAGAAACGTGGTGAAAATACATCCCACACGCAGCAAGATCTCAGGGCGAGCCTGACCCATCACTGTCAGCACTGACAGACAGGAGCCTCACTCACACCTCTGCTCACTTGCGGCAATGCAGCCTGAAGGCCACTGACCACGAGGGCTGCCTGCGCGCCCCACCAGGAACCCCAAGCGCCTGATAAAGCCCACACTAAAGTGACCAGGCTGTTAAAGCAGTGGAACAAATCAGCCAAAGACTTCAGGGAAAACTGAAAGCATTTTTTACCGTCAACTTAGATAAGCATATGGAGCAGAGGTCCATCAGTGGCTATTAGCCACAAGGTATAGATAGGGACTCTGGGGCAAGTGATGCTCAGTCTTCTTGATGCTTGGGGGGGGGGTCAACAGTGGGAGGGCTTCTAATGTCCTGGCCCCACTGCTGGACCTCCTGATGGCACCTGGTATTTCTGGCCACTGTGTGACACAGAGTGTTGGACTGGATGGGCCTTTGGCCTGATCCAACACTGGCGTCTCTTATGTTCTTAACTTTTCGCCACCAGTCCTGAAGACAAAGCTGCTCACCCTCTACTGCTTGTGAAACAGTAAAAGCGCTCAATGTTGCCTTGGCGGGGATTTCACCAGTCTACAGGCACTTGGCTCCATGCGACTCTGGGGCAAGCCGAACAAGACCGCTCGTAGAGGATGTGGGAGTTCAATCTAACTAGGACATTTGGATCCGCCCCTCCCCCTGCGCTGCTCTTTGCCCTCCATTTTAACAGCTGCCCTGCGAGGCAGGTGTGGCTGAGAAAGAGAGAGAGAGAGACAGACAGACAGACTGGCCCAGTAGAACCTCAAGGGTAGGAGAGGTTTCAGATCTGGGCCTCCCGTGTCGTACACCAGCCTCGAAGGCCGCCTTGGCTCAAAGTACACCGCATGTCTTTCCTCAGCAGCAGCCCACAGTGCTGACTCACAAAGGCCAAACCCAGCCCCCACCAAGGACTCTCAATGACCCCCCTGCGTTATGGACAGCCGAGAGAGGAGCAGGGGCGGGGCTTCCCAGCTGCCCAGATGGGTCTTCTTCAGCCTGACAGGCCACGAATCCTGCAGACCTGCCTGAAGCTGCTGAGAGCCAGTTTGGTGTAGTGGTTAAGTGCGCGGACTCTAATCTGGGAGAACCGGGTTTGATTCCCCACTCCTCCACTTGCACCTGCTGGATGACCTTGGGCAAGCCGTAGTTCTGACAAGAGCTGTCCTTGAAAAAGAGCCGTTTCTGTCAGAGCTCTCTCAGGCCCACCTACCTCACAGGGTGTCTGTTGTGGGGAGGGGAAGGGACAGGAGTTTGTAAGCCGCTCTGAGACTCCGAGTGAAGGGTGGAGTTATAAATTCAATCTGTTCCTCTTCGTCTTTTAAAACAGACACAGCAGAGCTCCAATACCCTGTTTTCCCGAAAATAAGGCCTACCCAAAAAATAAGCCCTAGCAGGATTTCTATGCATTTGTGGTATAAGCCCTAGTGTGTCTTCTTGAGAAAAAATAAATATAAGACAGTGTCTTATTTTCGGGAAAACACGGTATCTACTTCTTAGCAGCGTCTCCACTTCTGCTTCCATTGCCGGTCGCCCGCAATGCACTCCTGCTTTTTAGTCCCACACCAGACCCTTCTAACCGGCGCGCCCACCCCCTCCCTCCCCCCTCTCTCTCGGTTACCTGTCGGAGTGGTGACTGTGCATTCGGTGTAGGGCAGCTGGTTCAGCCCCTCTTCGACCACAAGCCTGATCTGTGGAACAGAGAAAGGCGCTAAGAGCACGGGAGACCAAGGGGGCAAGCCGTCTCAGCAAGGCCCCAGAGTCCATTGGGGGGGGGGAAAGAACTTTCAAAAAAATCTGATTGCAAGAACCGAGGGATACAGCAGGCTGGGGGTGGGGTGGGATTTGTCCATCCTGATGCGAAATGAACCTGCCAAGGCAAAGCTTTCTTAGCATAACACCTTTTATTTGGGGCCCTCCTCCACGCTTTCCGGGAGTTACTTGACTTCTTTCCTTTCCTCTGGTCAGACTCCCTCCCTCCTCCTAGTCCAGCCGCAGACTTTAACTCACTACTTCCCTTAATGCCCTTCCTGACAGCCGGAGCCACCCCCCAGGCCTGCCCCTGCCCCAATGACACCCCCTTGGCTTGCTCCAGCTGGTTGTGACCCAGGGTCTTCCCAAAGAAGGGGTGCCCCCGTGAGTGTGGCCTCCACCATCAGCACTGCCACCGCTTCTCGCCGCTCCTGTGTCTCCTTCACTGGTGCCGGGACTGGCCTTGTCACACTGCCACTGCAGGTCGCCTCTCGCACCTTCAGCGTAAACGTGCCCTTGAAGAACCCCCCCCCCCCGCCGCATCACCTCAGTTAATAAACCCAATGAACTTTATTCCCCCATCTGGGCCTCCTAGGAATCATTCATCATGAAAGATAACATCATGCGAGCAAGACGTTTCCCAAGCCACTGCCTAATCTCCGAGTCACACAGCACAGTGCGCCGTGGAAATGGGAAATGAGAAATCCGAACACGGTTTCTTTTCCTTTCACCTTCGTGCAAAAGCTTCCAGCTCAGGCACCTTCCACATCGGGCTCATAGCTGTTAAACTGAAGTGGCAGCATTGGCTTGTCCTTCCTTTACGCACTCCGCATACGCTTGCCGAGCACAGTCATTGCTGCGCAGGTTCTTGCGTTTAGGACAGGGTCCAAAGGGTGCTTGGACACACCCACAGGACTCGACACTGATTTTCCCTGGACAGTAATCAACATGCAGGTCCCAAGTTGCCAAATGAATTTAGTATGCCGAAATTGGAAGAAGAACGTGCTGAAGACGCGTGCCCAAAGCATCTGCAGCACTTTGCACTGACCTGCTGCTGCCTCTTAGCCCTCTACTGAAAAAACCACAGCTGGGCTTTCTGCCTGCACCCCAGAATGCCTTCGCAATGAAGACCTCTCTCTCCCCCCTCTAGCTGGCAAGACACCCTCAGTGAGGGAACAGGAACAGAGACAAGCACAATGCGGACTGTTTCATGAGGATCCCTCCCAGCTTAAACTGCCATTGCTTCTCCTGCCCTACCAGAGAAAAGCTGTTATTCTTGCCTTTTGAGACACTCTAAAGCAGGGGTGTCAAACTCATTTGTTATGAGGGCCGGATCGGACATAAATGAGACCTTGTTGGGCCGGGCCATGTGTGCCATAAAATGGAATGCCAGGCAGCAGAGATATAAACTTTATAAAGGACACAAACACAAAGGGGTTTTTTTTAACTTAAAATAAAAACATGCTTAAAACATTAGCACTCTTGCAATATTTTCTTTATTTAACAGTGTCTGATTTTTTTAATAAACACACTTTATTGAGTTTTATAATCTCTCCGTTATAATAATTGAATAGCAACGTTCTATTTCGCAACGTTCTAAAATTTGGCCCCTTTAGTGTTAGGCCGGAAGAACTGCCACTCAGAAGACACTGGCTGGGTTGACTGGCTGCTTTGTGCAGTCCCGCCCACCGTTCCAAGGTCATTTGCATGTGGAAGCTGATTGGACTTCACTCCATTCCACACCTCAAACTCACCCCCCCCCTGGCAAGGCAGTTGGAATTTTCAGTTGCATAACATACCTCATAGGGGAGAGGAGAATGATGTCAGCTGCCCTTTCCCTAGGCAGAGGCTGTGGG
>NW_015163141.1:263110-278523 GCF_001447785.1 Gekko japonicus
AACTTAAGACAGACAGGCAGATAAAGGTTGGCTGATGGTTGCCAGGAAAGGACATAGGGTTGCCAACTCCAGGTTGGAAACTTCCAGGATATTTTAGGGATGAAGCCTGTTGAGGGTGGGGTCTGAGGAGGAGGAGGAAGAGGGGGACCTCAGACAGATACAATGCCATACTGCCCACACTCCAGACAAGCTGTTGCCAGTCTCCAGGTGACAGCTGGAGAGATCTTAAAGCTTTGGTGGTAATTCAAAGTGCTGCAATTTATCAACAGAGTAGTGTTTTGGAAAATCTTTAGGAATTGTTTGGTGCATTTAGGGAGAATAAAACTTTTGATCAGGGCCATTCTATCCATCCATGTGAAAAACTTAGTATCCCAATATTGAAAGAGGTCTTGGATATCCCTATATACCTCTTGATGGTTAATTTTTATGAGGTCTGTCAGATTAATTAGTATTTTAACGCCTAATGTCAGCCAATGATCTTTGGTCCATTGATAATCAAATTTGCCTTTAATATAATGCCTTTCTTGACTGGAAATACTGATTGGATATAATACGGACTTCTTTGGATTAGCTTTTAGCTCTGACACTTGACCAAATTCTTGCAGGATTGACTGAATTACTGGTAATGACTTTCTGGGGTTTGTTGTAAAAATAACTAAGTCATCGGCAGAAAGACTAATTTTGTACTCTTTGTTGTTAATGTTAATTCCTTGATATCCTTTTTCAGAACGCAGATGGCATGCCAAGGGCTCCATGGCCAGTGCAAATAGCAGGGGCGACATAGGACAACCTTGCCTGGTACCTCTTTGAAGATTTATCAATTTGGAAGCAGATCCATTAATTTGCAAGGTTCCATGCGGGGCTTCATATAACTTCCGGAGTGCATTGCTGAATGTCAGCCCAAATTGAAGGTGAGAGAGTAGATTGCTTAAATATGAGGTTTCCAACGTATCAAAAGCCTTCTCTATATCTATAGATAGAAGAACTGAGTCTTTTTCTGGATGGAGCCTTCCATAATGAATTAAGTTCAGTGTCTTACAGACATTATCCATAATATCCCGGTTGGGAATGAATCCCGTCTGGTCCTGATGTATGTACCAGGGGATGATATGTTTTAGTCTAGCTGTTAAGACATGCATAAAGATCTTATAGTCCACGTTCAGGAGAGAAATTGGCCGGTACGCCTTAGGATCAGTTGTATCTTTGTGTTTTTTGGGAATAAGAATTACATTCGCATCCCTCCATGTTCTGGGGATTTCTTCTCCCTTTAGAATGCTATTAAAAAGATTCGTCATTGGTTTAACAATTTGAACTGTCAACGCTTTATAATACTCCGTTTTTTTTTTAAGCTTTTATTTTTGAAAGGTTTTTCATAACATTTCATGCTTCATCATGTTAGATTACACAAATTTTTAGAGTTGACAGTTTATATTTCCGTCTTAATGCATTATAAAAACCACTATACATCCTTGTCAGTCCCTTTGACGATCTAACCATTCATAAACCCTAAACCACCTTTGTTCTTGACATTTTTGGTCTTTATCTTGTAATATTAGACTCAAATTGTCCATTTGCGCTAACTCCATGAGTTTAATAGATAAGTCCTCTTTTGTGGGTACTTTATCTGTCTTCCAGTTTCTTGCCTTATCTCTACCGTATCTATCTTGTAGAAGGGTGCGCTCCCACCATGTCAGTATGATTTGATGTTCCTTTCGTAGTTTCTCTTCTGTTTTTAATATGTTATTCTTTTCTAATAATGTATTGTAACTAACCATTTTCTCTTTTACCAAAAGCGATGGCATTACAAAGGCCTCCAACGGGCCTACCCATCTAGCAGTTTTCATGTAAAATCTTTCTTTTATCTCATTCCAACCTTGTTTAAAGCTCTTCTTAATACATGACGGTTAAATATGAAATGCAACTTATCCTTATCATACCAAATGTAGGAGTGCCACCCCATATATAGGTCATGGCCTTCCAATGACAATGTTCTGCTGTCTTCCAAAGTTATCCATTCCTTAACCCACACTAGCGTCGCCGCCTGATAATATAATTTCCAATTCGGTACATTCATTCCTCCTCTTTCTTTTCTATCTTGTAACACCTTCCACTTTATTCTAGCTTTTTTAGGATGCCAAATAAACTTTCTGGTCACTTTGTGTAGTTCCGTCAGGAATTTCAAGTTTTTTAACACGGGGATGTTTTTTGCTAGAAATAGAAATCTAGGAAGTATATTCATCTTTAACGTCGCTATTTTACCCATCATTGATAGTGGTATATCTTTCCATTTTGACAAATCGTTTCTTATCTCTTCAAGTAGTTTATCGTAATTATCTTCAACTAAAGAACTTGCTTTATTGGATACATTAATTCCTAAATATTTTACTTTTTTCACTACTTCCATTGATGTTACTCTTTGAATTTCTTGTATTATATTTGGTTGACAGTTCTTTGTTAAGAGTTTAGTCTTTTTCAAATTGATCTTAAGCCCAGCTACTAGACCATATGCTGTGATTTCTTCCAATAGTAAGGAAATGGTTCTAGTTGGGTTTTCCACTATAAATAATAGGTCATCAGCAAATGCCAATACTTTAAATTCTTCCCCTTTTACCTTTAAACCATTTATCTGTCCATTATTTCTTATGGAATTATTCAACACTTCCAGAGCATATATAAACAGTAGTGGGGATAGGGGGCATCCCTGTCTAGAACCTTTTTGCACAGCTATATCTCGTGTTAAATCACCATTAACTATCACTTTAGCATATTGTGTTGAGTATCTTGCCTTTAAAGGTAAAGGTAAAGGTTCCCTTGCTTGAAAGCCAGTCGAATCCGACTCTAGGGTTGCGGTGCTCATCTCCGTTTCAAAGCCGAAGAGCCAGCGCTGTCCGAAGACGTTTCCGTGGTCATGTGGCCGGCATGACTAAACACCAAGGCGCACAGAACGCTGTTACCTTCCCACCGAAGTGGTCCGTATTTATCTACTTGCAATTTCTTGCTTTCGAACTGCTAGGTTGGCAGGAGCTGGAACTAGAGACGGGAGCTCACTCCATCATGCAGCACACTCGGGTCTCGAACTGCTGAACTACCGACCTTCCACAGCCTGCAGTTCAGCGTCATAACCACTTAAGCCACCGCAGCTCCATTGCCTTTATCATAGACCAAAAATGACTTCCACACTCTAACTTTTGTAGCAGAAAGTTCCAAGATAAGTTGTCAAAAGCTTTTTCTGCGTCAAGGAACATCAAAGCTACCTCTTTTGCTGGGTGTGATTCATAATATTCTAGCGTATTAATAACTATACGCATATTGTTCTTAATCTGTCTCTTTGGTAGAAAACCCATTTGGTCCTGATGAATAATTTGAGCTAGGACCTTTTTCAATCTATTAGCTAATATACTAGCAAATATTTTGTAATCTGAGTTTAACAGAGATATGGGCCTACAGTTTTTAATTTCATCTCTATCCGAATTTGGCTTGGGGATTAAAGATATTAATGCATGATTCCAGGAATCTGGTATCTTTTCTTTCTTGCCTATTTCTTGGCATACATTTTTTAACTGTGAATCTAACTATTCCTGAAATATTTGGTAAAATTCCCCCGGTATGCCATCTGGACCCAGTGTTTTCTTCTTTTTCTGTCGCTTGATAGCTTCAACTACCTCGCACATAGTAACTGGTTCATTAAGAATCTTTTTGTGTTCTTCACTTATTCTCTTTCCCCCTATCTTCTTTTCTAGATATTCTTTAATTTGTATTTCATCCTGTGGTCTTTGCCGATATAATTCTAAGTAATATTCTTCCACTATACTTTTTATTTCTTGCATGGTAACTTTTTCTTCTCCCTTTGTAGTTTTTAATTTCACAATCACTCGTTTTTCTCTTTCCTTACGAAGTTTATACGCTAGCCATCTATTAGGTTTATTTATATTTTCAAAATAGTATTGTTTAGTAAATTTGATTTTCCTGGCCAGCTCTTTATTCAAAAGTATATTCAGATTATGTTGAAGAAGTTGTAGTTTAACCTTATGCTCTTCTGGATTAGTCGCCTTTTTCATCTTCCCCTCTTCCTTATTTATTTGGTCTACTAGAGTTTGGTAGATCTTTTTATCTTGTTTGTTCTTCCAAATATTCTGGGAAATAAACCAGCCCCGTATAAAGGCCTTAAATGCGTCCCAAACTATCTCCTCTCTTATCTCTGTGTTGTTGTTTCTTATGAAAAAGTCCAAAATCTCTTCTTTAGTTCTCTTCCTAAATTTCCGGTCCCGGAGAAGCCCCAAGTTCATAGTCTATCTACTTTTCTTTTGTACTTTCCTTAGAGTTAGCATAATTGGGTTATGGTCTGCGTAAGTTTTCGGGAGAATCTCACATTCTAACATTTCATGTATCGTCTTAGAAGAGACCCAAATCATATCAATCCTGGACCAAGAGTTGTATCTCGGGGAATAGTATGTAAAGTCACTTTTTTTGATATTTCTCATTCTCCATGCATCTACGATGGTAAATTCTTCTATAATTTGGAAAAAACTTTTTGCTGTTATTGCACCTGTTTTATTTCTTTTTCTTATACTCTTTCTATCAATTACGGGGTCAAGTACCGCATTATAATCCCCTACTATGCAAATACTCTCAACTTCCTTCATACTTAGAACTGAGCGTAGCTCTTTATAAAAGGGTTCTTGATTTTGGTTTGGTGCATAAATGTTAACTATTAAAGTCTCTTTTCCATTCAGCGTTATAACTACTGCCACTATCCTTCCATCATTTGATGCATATAACAATTTAGGATTTAAATTGTCTTTCACATATGTTACGACTCCACATTTCTTCTTTTGGTCTGACGCAATAAATGCATTTCCTAATTTTTTATTATTCAGAAATTTATCGTCACCCTTCTTAATATGCGTTTCTTGTAAGCAGACAATATCAACTTTATTTTTATTAATTTGATGAAATGTTTTTCTTCTTTTTTGAGGGCTATTCAGCCCATTTATGTTAATAGATAAAAATTTTAATGTCTTTATTGATGCCATGTTTGACTCTTACTGTTTTTTCCCTTTATTTTTATATTTGAATCTAGTTAAAATCTGGTAAGTACTTTTATTAGGTTTCTTCTTTTCTTTTTTGGCCGTTGCACCTTTAGCTGATCTTTTTTGTTGTTCAGTACTCTCTTCCTCTTCTGATTCAGTACTGACTTCCTCCTCTTCTTGTTCCTCATCCTTTTGAAGTCCCAAATCTTCCCCGTATTTCTCAAGAAAAAACTGAATTTTAAATACTGAATCAATCCGTTGCCTTCTACCATCAAACAAGAAGAGTACCCCTTCCGGGACTAACCACCTGTAAACAATTCCATTTTTTTTCAGGAGATCTATCAGTTTCGTGTAAGGGATCCTTCTTTCCCTTACTCTCCATGGGACTTCCTTTAAAAAGTTAATCTCCTCTCCTTGAATATTCACTTTTGTCTCGTGTGCCGCTTTGAGGATGTCTTCCTTCATCTCTTTCCGGTATAACTTCACATGTACCTCCCTCGAGAGTTTGTGTTTCTTCGCATACGCTGAGTTTCGTCTAAAAATGTCCTCAATATTATTTTGTATCTCTTCTTTCGTCCCTATCTGCAGTTGGTCAGCTATATTTTGGGCGAACTCATCCTTTAAATTTTTTCAATAGTTTCTGGAATATTATGGCATCTTATTATTTTTGCCGCTTTCTCCATTTCAAAATTTATTAAGGTGTCCTCTATTCTTTCACTTTTTGCTTTTAATTCTAGAACTTCAAAGTCTATATCCTGTAGTTTCTCTTTAAATTTTTGTCGTTTGGAGGAAATTTTCAATATTTCTTGCTTATTTTCCATGATCTGTTTTTTAATTTCTTGCGTTTCTGTTGTAATTTGTGATGTGATTTGTGCTGTTATTTCATCCATTTTACTTTTTAGAGGTTCTACCTCATTTTTAATTAATGTGGGCAAAGCTGTTTCAATTGTATGCTTAATTGCTTGGGAAACACTCTCTTGTATCATTTTATTGATTTCCTTCATGGTTGCCTGTGGTACGCTCATGGTGTTTTTTTTAAATTGAGTTGTATTTCCTAACTGACCTGGAGAATGTAAAGATGCCTTTCTGCTCCCTGAGTAACCAGCAGCCATATACTGTAGAGCTAAACAGACTGTGTAGACTCCATATTAAAGCCGTCAGGGCCCGGCACCTTATTCCTCTTCAGGGCCTTTATAGCTGTTTCCACTTCCTTCTCAGTGATAGGTAAATCAAGAAATTCCCTGTGCTCTATCGATAGAGGTTTCAGATCAGATTTAGATTGTAAATAACTGCTGATATCAGTATCATTGGGTGAGGAGGACGTATAAAGATTTGAGTAGAAGTCTTCCATCGTTTTTAATATTTGAGGTGTCTCTGACTGTAGATTGCCATACTTATCTCTAATGGAAGTAATGATCCTTTCCTCTCGTTGACGTCTGGCTCTCCAAGCTAGAACTTTGAGAGCTCTGAATCCCTTGGTGTTTGACTTCCTCTTGAGCGAAAGCGATGAATGTATTTGGGCCGCAGCTTCCAGAGATTCTAATTGTTTGCGCAGGTGCAACAGCCAGGTATATATTTGGGGGCATCCGGTTTGTTTATGCTTATTTTCCAGGATTTAAATATTAATTAATAAATTTTGCTCAACTGCTTCTTTCTTTTTTCCCCCAGGCTGCAAAAAGAGCAATGCATTTGCCACGAAGCATGGCCTTAGAAGCATCCCAAACTCCATGTGGCGAAACTCCACAATTTCCATTATGTTGAAAAAACTCATCAAGTTCCTTTCCTAATTCTTTAAGTATAGTTGGACTTTGCAATAAAAAGGATTTAAAACGCCATTGTGGTCTGTTAATTGATTGACCCCATTTTATACTGCATGTAACTGGGGCATGGTCTGACCATCTACAGCTACCAATACCCATAGAGTCAATCTGTGTCATCAGGTCCGCTGAGGTAATTATATCAATTCTGGAATACGTTTGATGTCGAGAAGAAAAAAAGTATAGTCATGTGAATTAGGATTACAAACCCTCCATACATCACAAAGGCCTAGATTATCAATTTATTTCTGAAATGGACTGGGTGAGCCTTGCTTAGAGGCCTTAAAGGACCGAAAATGCGGACTAGACCTGTCTAAGAGATCATTCATGGCGTAATTAAAATCTCCTCCTAATATCAGTGACCCTTTCCTAAAAAATTGTAACTTCATGAGAATATCCTGAAGAAATTTCATTTGTGCTTGGTTTGGTGCATAGATTGAGGCCAGGGTGGTCCGTATTCCATTCAATAAACCATTTACAAAAACATACCTGCCCTTCTCATCTATGGCAGAATCTTCAAGAATAAAACTAGTGTGTTTGGACACTAGTATCGCCACCCCTCTCGCTTTAGAGGACCCATAAGCCAGGTATTGTTTTGGAAACCATTTGGAATTGATTGCCAGGCTACCTTTCTTTATAAATGTTTCTTGCATAAAGATAACATTGGTCTTTTGTTGCCTAAAGTATGTAGATAGACGCTTGGCTTTGACCTTGTTGTTAAGGCCTCTACAGTTTAGGGATACTATATTTAAACTATTAAGAGCCATTGTTTATCATACTTGGAGCGCAGGCACATAAACAGTACTATCACTCTAAATCTGCAATAATACCCGCCAATATACATTTTAGGCAAAGACTTTACCAAATTTCTGAGCATGGAGTTCAATACAACTAGCTTGTAGCTTATTAATGACATAACAACCCTGAGTAACCTTCGAGCTCTACCCTTCAAACAACTACATTTAAGGACTGCAATACGCTGAACATTCCTTATAAAACAAGGGCATAAACTAACTAAAAGTGACCCTCCAAAGAATCTAACACCTGCCCTCATTAACATGAATATTAACCAAAAAATTCTAGCCCTTCCCCTCCCCCTTTGTTTCAATTAGAAGTGAACCTTCTTTAAAAAAAACCCATAATAATATCTAATAACTGTGTAAAAACATGTAAAAACTCTACCTTCCCCCCTTCCCCTCCCCCTTCCCTCACCCCCTCCCCCTCCAGCACAAGGATATACTCCTTGTCGGGCAAGAATTGCCCTCCCACGAGAGGTATCAGAAAAAAGTACACACAGAAGAACATTAGTTACACACAACTTTAAAGGGACTGTGATACCGAACCCCCAGCCCTCCTCCCCCCCAAACCCCAGAGAGCATAAACATGACTTGTCAGTAAGGTCAGAAAGATTAACTGGTAATAATAAAGCAAAACATTCAAATAAGCCCTCAGAACGTCAAGTCACTCGTCGGCAATAGTGCTCTGCCGAACCAGGATCCTGCTCCACCGTGCAGGAAAGTCCGGATCCTCCAGCCTTCTTTTCTTCATGTTAATCGATTGCTGTTCAGTCGGGGAGAAGTCAATCCTCAATGCCCTCAGTATGTCCATGCCCGAGTCAAAATCATCGGCTTGGTAATTGTTGCCGTTAAGGCGGACTTGCAGGTATCCTGACGACAGCCATCTATATCTAACTCCCGCTTCTGTCAGTTTCTTGGTAATCGGCTTCAAATTACATCTCAACTGTAAAGCCTCTGGGGCCACATCCGGGAACACGGAGATCTCGTCGTTGTTAAATATAAAGGAGCCCTTATTTTTAGCCATTTGTAAGATTTTTAACCGTGTTCTCGCCTCAGCAAATTCCACTTAAATGTCACGAGGACCTTTGCGCTTGTTCGAACTGGGGGAGCCCAATCGATACGCATTGATTATAAACGGGGCTATCCCTTCCTCAAGTTGTAGAATCACAGCCAGCCAGTGTGAAATAAACATAGCTACCTCAGTTGTACCCTCCGCTTGCTCAGCAAATCCCCGAAACTTTAAAAATCTCTCTCTAGATTTATGTTCCAAATAAAATATCTTGTCCCTTGCCCACATCTCAGCCGCTTGTAACCGTTGAACATCTCCCTGGTTGGTGATCGCCGCTTCCAAGGCAGTTTCTGCCGTCTGGGAGATTTTGTTCATTGCTGTGGTTAATTCCTCCAACTGATCAGCCATGGGCTTTATCATTTCGCTTATCTCAGATATAATTTCTTTCTTAAAATTTTTAAGGACTTCACAAAGATCGCACTTCGTAAATCCGCATGAATTGGAGCCCGATGCGGCTTCTCTGTCTGCCATTTTAAAGCCCTTCGCTTTACCGCTGACAAAATCGTCCGATGGAGACTCCGACGCAAAAAGAGATTGTACAGACTTCAGACCAGGGGCCGCCGGTTTAATATAGTCTTTGCCAGTTTTGCCCATACTTTGACAGAATAATTTCACCTTACTGCTTTTAATCTCTAGGTTAGGGGAGAAACGGGCTCCGGAGACGGTTCAACAGGCGCCTGATAACTGACACCTCTTGCTCTGAATTATTGCACCAGAATGTCTGTGCTATTGCAATCTTGAGTACGCTGTTCAGGTGTGTATCTATAAGCCGCAAACCTACAATGATGCAGCAGCAGCAGAACTGGAAGAAGAAGCAGAAGACAGCCAATTCCACTGCGGGCCTGATAGAAGCCCTCCGTGGGCCTGATCTGGTCCCCGGGCCACATGTTTGACACCCCAGCTCTAAAGTGAGCAGTCACAACCACAGTGCTAATTAGCAAGATCTCCAGTCACCATTCACTGGAAGCTGTGAGCCACTAACTGACACTTCGTGTGACATTCTTCCATGCCTGAAGATAGCATGAGTGGTTACTTTGCTGCCATTATCCATGCCTGGAAGGCAATGCAACGATAACGCAGAGCACCTCCCAAGACATGACTTTCACTTCCTCTAACAGAGTCTTTTTGCTGTAGGACAAGCATCATATGTGACGTAGTTTAATTACTCACAGAGTAAAGAATCATCTCCTTTTAACTGGCCTAAACCTATTTCCCAACAACTTCACTTGGTTCCCCAAGTTCTAGTATTCTGTGAGAGGGAGAAAAGCTCTCTCCATCGACTTTGTCCACCATTTAAGAACAGGGGTACTACTCTACTTGTAGCACCAAGCGAGCTCTGTTTAAATACCGTGTAAGCCAAAGTCATCCTGAAAGTGTCAGCAAACAGAATCGTTGCTTTTATCTATTAAAGCAGAATGTGATTTCTGCATATTGAAAAACAAAGGAAACAAAATGGTGCAGAGGGAAATGGAATATTTCTTAGTTCTATAAGCCATATGCAGCTTCGTCAGGGGGAACCTCTCGGATCCTTTTTTCCCCCATTCCCACACTGGAGCAAAGTCTGACGAAGCTGCATGTGGAACGCGTAGGGGTTGCAGAACTAGGAAAAAGTCCACTTCCCTCTGCACCATTTTGTTTCTGTTTCTTTGTTTTGCCTGGGGGCGGCCCCACTTTTTCTTCCACCTTTTGCAGACAGACCTTCTGAAAGGCAAAGAAACTCAGCCAATCATTAAAAAGGTTAACCCTGTTTAGAACCCCAGAATTTACTGTCGGGTACTAACCACCCAATCCTAACCATGCTTATGTTAGGGATGCTGCAAATTTCTCACTGAACCTGTTCAGCAGGCAAAATTATTTTGTTTGAAACTAACAATCAGTCTGTGAGCTGATAAGGGACATGTTCAGCTTGCAGTGAGGAATCTGAACAGCAGCTGAATGAGGCTGCAGTCGTCTCTTGGTCAGAAGCCAGCTCACAGCTGATCGGGGATCATCAGCTAGGTTCGCATCCAGTCCTCCTCAAAATAACTACACAGTGACGTTGGAAATGGGAGCTCCTCCATCCCCTCCAAGCTGGGTAGGGACAGAGGCAATGCTTTTAACCTCTGATCTACAAAAAGGAACATAGAATGAACTTGGTTTTCTTCCCACTCCCTCTAAACTGGGTGGGCACAGATACAAAGTTTTTAATCCCCCCACGGCAAAAAGGGAGAGGACAGAAGGCTTCTATCTCTGGTTTTTCTGCAGTGGCCAAAGCTGACAGCTTGGCATGGGGAGAAAAGAATTCAGGTGGGCTTCTGATCAACCCCCCTCCAAATCTGCTGCATTTCACCCCTGTTTTGGAGGCAGCAAAGATTCCGGGATGGGGGAGCAGAAGAACTGGACTTCCAGCTGATCCTCTGGGAGCTGGCTCCTGATTCCCACACACACTCCTCCACAAAAAACTTTGCTGGGAACCAAACAACATTTCTTCAGCACAGGGATCAGGGACTAAGTCCCAGGTGACCCCTCACAGTCTGGGTGTCGGCCACAAGTAGCCTGCTCCTGCAAATTTCACACAAACAGGTTGTGAGGAGCCCGATGCTTAACTGGCTGCCCGATCACCACTGGCAGACCAGAAGTGAGCCAAACTGACAGGTGCTTGAGCATCCCTATGTAGGACGACAGCATCAAAGCACTGCATTTAGTTTGCCTCTTAGGGACTACCCAAAGATATACGGCCAACACCACCACGCTTAAAGGCAAAAAAACCCACTGCATTTTCCAATATGGACGGTTCCTGCTTGTGCACAAGGAAGGATACACTTACCAGGCGGTCAGCAGAAAAGACGAAGTCACCCCTACTGGCTGTCCTGGAAGAAGATACAGATACATTTTTAGTAAGGTCAGTTTAAGGTTATCCTTGCTAAAACAATTAAACACCTCAGAATTAGAGAGCAACTAATCCCAAGAAGACACACCTTTCCTCCAAGTGAAATCAAGTCTAGACTGTTAGAATTTGAAGAGATTTCACAGAAGTGGTTTGAATATGTCAATCATTAGAACGAGAATCAACAGGCTTTCCATATTAATATATATTAGCACCGTAGGATCTTTCTTTAACACCCTGGCCAAAGCCAACGTTTACTTCTCTAGAGCTTGAATCCAAAACTGCATTCATTGTACCCTTTCCTGTCAGTCAAGTTGAATTTAGGAAATGAAACAGACCACATCCTCATAGCCTGCCACAGACACGGAAAAACAGCAAAACATTAAATCACAATAGTACTTTACTAACTTGAAGAGTATGGCTTCTTCTTACTCCAAAAGAGAGTATTTGGCCAGCCACAGATACCAGAATGGATCTAACCATCATCCGAGTATCCTTCCTTCAGCCTTTCTCCGATGTCAGCGGCTCTTCCTCCAATGGAAGAGCCACTGAAGATGGAGGAAGTCTCCTTAGATTGGAGGGAGCTTCAAACTTGAGCTAAAAGGAAAGGTATGCTATAAATACTGTGATAAATAAATTTTGTTCAGTGGTGCGATAGGATCAAAGTAGGATCCACCAGACCACGATCAAGGGTGTTTCCACACTATAACCATTTTCTGCTGTTGAGGGATTCCTTTTCCACACTGAACTTCAAGTGGTACTGAACTCTGTCATGAGTGAACAGGACGTAAATACTGAGGCATCACAGAGAATTGCACACTGCTTTGAAACAGCCCCGGCAAGGAGAATTTAGATGGTGGGGGGAGCCTCTGCCCTGTTTTAAAGCCTCGCTGCCTCAGTAGTTTTGAAGTGGCTACCACTTCTCAGTGGTGACTGATGAGTTACTTCTTTTTCATTTGACTGATGAGTTATTTCCTTTTCACTTGTAGTTCCCTAGCTACCTGAATGTATTCTTTACCTGTTTCTTTTCCCTGGGGGAGATAGGCTTTAATTATTGGATTTCTCTCGGCTATACTCAGATAAAGGATCCATTCAGGAATGCTGGTCTGCCAGCACTGAGAACTGGAGGCTTGGGGAAGGGCAAGGTCATTTAATGCTGCAATTGCATTTTAAATGGGTACCAGCCACCACAAATTAGATTTGCAAAATACTGCACACACACAAAAATAAGGAAAAAATGCAGAAAAGACTAGTGCGGCACAATATAAGAACTGTGCAAATACATCATAGTCGTTTTTTGGTGCAGAAGCAACGCAGACACATGCTCATGACTTTCCCTCTTGCAAGATAGGATCTATTCCTCAACGGTTTAGGATATCACAAGGCTATACATTTCATTGTAATGTACTTTAAAAGGAGAGAAAGGCAAGAGGTTTTGACAAACATGTGTTATATACACTATGACATCTTGGTGAACATAAGAACATGAGACCAAAGGACACTCGAAAAGCCAGTTGTAAGAATGTGAAATCACACATTTGACATTGCTCTTGTAGTTAATAGATACTGTTTACAACCGAAATGCGGAGGGCCACCTGCTCGAGCCACAGCCGTCAAGAGCTCCAGGGCGCTTCTCGGGGCCTGCTTGTCTCTAGCCTGTAACAGCTCAAGCCTTAAGGCGTCACAGAACACTTGGTTGCATCCGAGAAAAATGGTTCCGAGGATATGACAGATTACTTTTCCGGGTAAAACAAATTTAGAATCCAGTAGCACCTTTAAGACCAACAAAGGTTTATTCAAGGTATGAGCTTCCGTGTGCAGGCACACCTTGAATAAACCTTTGTTGGCCTTAAAGGTGTTACTGGACTCTAAATTTGCTCTACTACTTCAGTCCAACATGGCTGCACTCCTGGATCTATATTCTGGGTAAAGTTACACATTCTAAAAACTGCTCAACTAAAGCAACGGCTTAATATAACTAATCAGTGTTTTAAAAATCTATTCACAATAATGATGGAAGCACCTTAAATACTAATAAACTTTGTGGCAGGGTATGAACTTTTGGGAGTCACTGCTCACTTCTTCAGATACAGCTAGAATGTGAGTCCATCTGTCCTATATATTGGAAAGCTGACTGATTTCAGATGCCAAATGATATTAACAGCCAAATGACGACAGTAGATGACAATAGCAGGCATGATTGGATTAGGTCTGATATGCAGAAGGGAAGCAGGTATGGAGAAATCAGCACTAGTAATGAGATGGGACCTAGGTCTGGATTCAGTCCGGATGGAGTCATTGTCTTGAGCTTCATTATCAGTTGTGATAATGAAGTTCACTGACAATGCATCCACCTGGACTGAATCGAGACCTAGGTTTCCTAGGTTTATAAGCTTTCATGTGCTTATACCTTGAATAAAACTTTGTTGGGCTTAAAGGTGTCACTTGACTCAAACTTTGTTCTAAGGAAACCAGTTCTCCAGTCTCACTACCTCCAAATCTTTCTTCACTGTAAACGGCAGCCCTGCCAGAAGCAGCCTTGAGATAGGTACATATAATCTTTGTGCTAGGCATGAACGTTCATGAGCCATCTCCTCCAACAGACTCCACACACAGCTGTAAACAGATGATCAGGACATTTCCATACTTGAACACGCTTCACCGAAGAACACAAGAGCCGTGTTCTGGAATATGGTATAATAGTCAGGCCACCAAGAACACTTGAAACTTCCAACCAGGCAAAAGAACTTCAGTAACATCAGCTGCGTTCATAGAAATCCAGCTGCTTGTGATAAACGCTCATTCTACCGTGTGAACAGAGGACAGCCTGGATCCCCAGTTTTGGGACTTAGAACAGAACTAGGATACCATCTTGTGTTTAGCAAGGCCACCCTAGGATGGGGCAAAAATAAGCACCATGAGTACCAATGTCCTTCTCTCTCAGTTGAGGCTGATATCCTAGATCAGGATCTGCAGCAGCCTGAGAACAACTCTGGCAAACAGACCAATGACTGAGAAACCCATCCTAGACAGTACTTGGTTGAAAACTACGAGGTTTAGACTCCTCTCCCACTGGACGTGGTCCTGCAGTTATGAGGGTCCGAGGCCATGAAGGGGTTGTATGTGATGGCCAGTGCCTTGACCAGAACCCATAACTAACAGGCAGCCAATGGAGTGACTGCAGAATGGGTACAATATGCATACCCCGCCTTATCCCTGATAATAACCAAGCCACGGTTTTCGCAGTTGCGGCACCCCAGTTGCAGGACCCCATAAAATTGGACAACTTTACGCAAGGAGATGCATCTGACACTCCTCAGTGCCCGGCAAAACCAAAAAAAATTTTGGTAACATGACGGATTTTACTCATTTCTGCAGCTGTCACCTGTGGGGTATGACTGTACTAAAAAGGGTTTGTTATGAGTGGCTTTAATGCAAGTTGCCTTGGGCAATTGGGGGGGGTGGAGAGGTAAAAAGTTGTCCTCAGCTGAAGCACAAATAAACTCATGGCTCTGTCTAGTACTCAGGGCTCACCCAACTGGGGTCAGTATTTCTATCCATACCACTGCTTCAGAGTGAGTATCGAGGGAGTTGGGTGGGAGTGGACTGCCACGGATGGTCTTTTTGTCATGTTCAACACCGAGCAGCTGTCAGAAAGGGTGATTCATCAGCATGAGGCTTCAGGCAGGCAGTTCTGTGGGGCTTGGTCCTCCCTCTCACCAATACTTTTAAATAGCTATACTAAGCCACTGAATGAGATCACTTGCAGCTTTGGTGTTGGTGCTGTCCGTGTGCTGATGCTGATGAAACACTGCCGTGCTGATTGTTCAGCAG
>NW_015163141.1:279358-281793 GCF_001447785.1 Gekko japonicus
TTTATTAGAATACAAGTCTGTTGCCAAGTGGTACAGGTACATTGTTAGGAATAACGGTTAGGAGTGACCCAGACAATCCTCGAGCCTTTTGAACATGCACAGGATCATGCTGCATGCATGACAAACCGAAATGCTGCAATTGCATCTAGAACTACTATTGCACATCCATTGTTTCCGAAATGAGCTCTTCACCACTACTGGCACCAGATGGTACAGGACAGCTGGAAGCCAACCCCCCGCCCCCTTTGACTTGCCCAACCAAAGAGCAGAGGTAGGCGCACTGCTCCACAGTACAATCCAAATACAAAAGCAGGGCACTGTTGAGACCAACTAAATTCTCATCCAGAACACTACTCTTGAACTGTGAGGCATCAGCGGTGCCTCTGCAGGAGTGGCCAGGCCAAAGGGATGCGGTGGCTCGCCCGCTCCCTTCAGGGTCCATCCTGCCAGCCAGACTGGGTACAGGGGGTGGTGGTACAGTGTTCCCTCCAAGCTGAGTGAGTGTGAGCTAGCTCACACATTCTTGTCTCAGCTCGGGAAGAAGGGCTCCAGAGGAAGCCGATTGATGCAGCAGCTAAACGGCTCACTCACCACTTGAATGCCAGCAGCTCACAAAGTAGAACCTTTGCTCACAGGACTCCACAGCTTGGAGGGAGCACTTGACTGGAGAGGTCAGCTAGCCCTCCTCCTCCGCAGTCCCCCGCCTGTCCCTGGAGACGTGCCAGGCCAGTCCCCACCAATGCTCCCTCTAAGCTTTGGAGTCTTGTGAGCAAGAGCAAGCCAATTGATGCAGCAGCCAAACTCGCTCACCACATGAATGCCAGCAGCTCACGAAGTAGAATCTTTGCTCACAGGACTCCACAGCTTGGAGGGAGCACTCGACTGGAGAGGTCAGCTAACCCTCCTCCTCCGCAGTCCCGGCCTGTCCCTGGAGACGCGCCAGGCCAGTCCCCACCTGCCTGCCACCGGAGTGTGATTCATCCACGCCCTTGCGCGGCGGCGTGCTGGTGTCTGAGGCCGCCACCAGGGCATGCCAAAGCCAGCCCCCGGGGAAGGGGGTGAGAGGGTGGGCACGCAATGTTCCCTCTAAGCTGTGGGGTTTTGTGAGCAAAAATTCAACTTGGTGAGCTACTGGCATTAAAGTTGTGAGTCATTTGGCTACTGCATCAATCAGTTTGCTCTGGAGCCCTCCTTCCTGAGCTAAGACGAAAATGTGTGAGCCAGAGGCTAAAAAACTGTGAGCTAGCTCACACTAACTCAGCTTAGAGGGAACAGTGGTGGGCAGCCAGGGGCGGCCCAGAGGGGCAGGCCCCACCCCGCTGCAGAGGGTCGCCCGGACCTGGTCTGCGGGATTCGAGCCCCGCCGCCTCTCGGAGCCTCAGAGGCTTTTCGGGCCTCCGGCTGTGGCCCCCAGGCGGCCCTGACCCGCGGAGGGCAGAGACGGAGGAGGGCCGCCCCTCTCCGCCCGGACAGCAGCCCCGCAAGGCAGGACACACACACACCCGCCGGGCCACCTGCGGACTCGCCTGTCGCGGATGATGGTCTGCAGCTCCCGGATCTGGTCGTTCATGGGCAGCAGCTTGAGCTGGGCGCCCAGCGGCGCGGGAGGGGGGGGAGGATGCGCCGCCTCCGCGCAGGGCCCGCCGTTGCTGCCGGAGCAGTAGCAGCCGCCGCTCCCGTCGCTGCTGTCCGGGCTGGGGCTGCTGCTGTCGCCCTCGCGCTCCGCGAAGCGAAGCTGTCGCTTGTGGCAGGGCATGACCGCCTCCATGCGCCCCGCCGGCCCTCGCCGCCTCAGCCCAGCGCGTGGCGGGCGCCGCACTCGGCCGGGCCGGGGAGGGAGGGTCAGCGGCCGGCCCGCCCTCCCCATTGGCTGCCCGCTTGCCACTCAGCGGCCTCCGCTCCGCCGGCTTCGTCCCCGCCCCGTTCCCTCACGCACGCACGCACGCACGCGCACTTCTTCCATGGCGCAGACCGCCGTCCCCCGCCACTACCTCCTAAAGATGCCCCCGCCCGCTCTTCAAAAGCCACGCCCCCGCCCCCCTGCCCAACGGGATGCTGGGAAGCGTAGTACTGTGCATGGTAGCAGCTGTTCGAACTTTGTTATATTGCGATCCGATCAAGGTGGGCAGTCGTGTTGGTCTGAAGTAACGCGACAGTGGCACCTTTAAGACCGACACATTTTTATTCGAGATATGAGCCTGCGTGCACACAAAAGCCCCCCAATGCCCCCCCACATTTGCCTTAGTTCTTCTAGCTTTCCGAAGAAAAAAAATTGCAAGTCCCCTATCAATTAGAAACTTCTTAAAACAGGCGCTGTTAATTCCAAGAATATGGTCCCAAGCAACATATTGTATAGACGGAAATGGACAATAACTGAATTTTAGCTAGTGTCTATTCTGTGAGCCATGTGGCCTGGTCTTTTTCCCATAGCCAGA
>NW_015163141.1:281962-282148 GCF_001447785.1 Gekko japonicus
GCAAAAGAAGTGTTTGTGTGGTGTTGGCCTTTATTCTTCATTTTACCAAAAGTCTCTCCTCGCTTGATCCCCTAAATACTGACAAAAACCTCAGCTCTGAAGACTTCCAGACGCCTAATAATATGGGCAGGGCATCTGCCACTAAAAACAAGAAATCAACTGTGACACCGCAAGTTCTTGCTGCCT
>NW_015163141.1:284516-290170 GCF_001447785.1 Gekko japonicus
AAACATTACACACAGATATTGGTCTTCGTACACTATTTAACCATGCATGGACCGAGTATATATTTAGTGTTTTAAGAAAAGAAAAAAGCATAAGAACATGGTCTTTAAATACAAGGTTATTATTCAATCAACCTATAGTTGATCAAATTGATAAAGAGATACAAGAATACTTTAGATTGAACTCTACAAGTGAAGTTTCAGAAGGTTTAATCTTGGATGCTATGAAAGCTGTAATCTGTGGCAAATTTATTTTAGTAACTTCATTTTATAACAAAAATAAAAACATTATGAAAGAGGAAATATTAGATAAAAATATTAGAAGATAAACATAAAGCTACAGGTTCTAAGAAAAACTATCAGCATCTTCTTATAGACCGTAAAAAACTTCAGGCATTTGAAACAACGCAAATTCAGAAAAATATAATGTACCTTAAACAAAAGTACTGGTATAGACATCCTATGGTAGATCACTAAAACTTCTGGCATGGAAAATAAAAGAACAGCAAGCAAAAAAGACTATTACTTCTATTAAGAAAATAGATGGAAATATAGAATTTACTCCAATGGGAATTATGGAAACATTTTTAGACTATTATAAGAATTTATACAAATCTGATGTACCTTTAGGTTCAGATATACTGGATTACTTTAGGAAAAATCACTTGGTTAAGCAACTTACTCAGACCCATAAAGATTTTATGGAGGAGCCAATCTCTGAAAAGGCAGTATAGGCCGCAATTTCACATTTAAAAATAAATAAATGTCCTGGTAGAGACGGCCTTCCTGCCGAATTTTATAAGAAATATGAGCATCTCTTAGTTACACCACTAACTAAACTTTGTAACCTAGTATTAGAACAAGGAATTAAACCATCTACATGGGATGAGGCAAAGATTATACTTTTGCATAAGAAGGAGAGAGATCCTCAAAGTACTAAATCATATGGGCCAATTTCACTCTTGAATAGTGATTACAAAATTTTCACTACTGTTATTACCTCAAGACTCAATCAAATAATAGATCAATATATTCATTTAAATCAAACTGGTTTCATACCTAAAAGTGATATCAGTGATAATATTAGGAAAACAATTAATATAATACATTATGGCAAATCACATTTAACAGACAATTGTTTATTGGCCTTCCAAACTGCTCTTTTTAAAACAGGTGATAGCAGAAATGGACTTTGGACCAAATCTATTGCCTGCCAATATAATTATGAAGCACCATTCATTTACTGTTCTCAGACTGATAGCACGTCAACATATTTATATTATATTTATTTATAATCTGAATTTATAAACCACCCTCCCCTGAGTACACAGGGCTCAGGGTGGTACACAGCAAGAAATAAAAGCATTCATAAATAATAAAACAATTTAAGTAAAACATAAGGATATGATGTGTGGAGCACTTTTAGGAACCACTGGGATTGCACAATAAGGTTTGTATATCATCTGAGCTATTCCAGAAGGTAGTCGAAGATTAGTCTGTAGCAGTGGAAAAGAACAAAGAGTCCAGTAGCACCTTAAAAACTAACAACATCTGTGGCAGGGTATCAGCTGTTGTGAGTCATTGTTCACTTCTTCGGATATTCCAGAAGGTGGCACTGTTCAGACCCTAACCCTCTCAAAGGCGGACTCTGGTGGGTCGCCGTGTGCCTCTGAAGCAACAGGACAAAGTCCCGAGTCCAGTGGCGGCACCTTTCAGACCAACAAGAGTTCAATTCTGGGCATCAGCTTTTGTCTGCATGCACAGATGCACACGAAAGCTGATACGTGGAATTGAACTCCCGTTGATCTTAAAGGTGCCGGCTCTGGACTCGGGACTTTGCCTTGTCAGACCTCAGCATCCTGGGATAACTATGTTAAATGGTTGTGAGGACTTATTTATGGTTCAACTAAAGTATAGTAAGTAGGCTTTGGTAAAACTTGATTTGTGGGTAGTACTTGGTGATTAACATGGTTAGATATATCACTGAATGGCTACAGATAATCTTGATGGCAAAAGACACTTGGTTGTATCTAAAGCAACAAACGGTACAGGCATCAATTACAAATTGAGGCTAAAACAAGTTACTTTGTTCAAAGGTTTATTGAAGAATGTCTCACTCTTTAAAGCTTACATTTTTATTTTTATCTTTTTTGTAATTAGTGTATTGGTTTGAACGTTTAACTGTTCTTATGACCTTTATGTACATTTTCATTGTTATATTTGGTTTATTGTTTTAATTCTACCAATAAAATGTTAATGACAAAAAGAAAAAAAGAACCCACACCACGTCCCTGAAGTCTTGTGCTTTCTCAGGGAAGAGGCGAGGCCCACCGAACCCCACTTCCCAAAGCCTCCGCACGGGGCCCCCCTGCAGCCCAGCCTCCTGCCCTTCTCCTCCCCAAGCGCGACCTTGCCCCGGTTTCGCTTGGGGAGAGGCGGCAACGGCTGCAGCCTCCTGGAGCGGAGTTCTGATCCTCGCGTGGAAAACACCCGGCTTGAAGCCCCGACAGGGTGGCCAGTTCTCGGCTGGGGCGCTCCGGAAGACTCGGGGCCCACCACCGGGAAGGGAAGCAGAGCCTCAGCGGGGCGCAGACGCCGGAGAGCCTCTGTCCAAAACCGCCGCCTTCTCCATCCGGGGGGGGGGCCCGGATCTCCGTCGCCTGGGAGTCCGCTGTGGATGAGGCCGGGGAGGGGAGGGAGGTTCCCGGGCCTCGCCTGGAGGTTGGCAGCCCCACGAGGTCTGGCAACCGCAACTCCGGCCTCGGGCTCCAGCTTCCGGCTCCTCTGCCGAGACGCCGCCTTCACTTCCTGCCCGAGCAGGCCGGTGTGGCCCGCGACGCTCGGCGGCTCCCAGTCCTCCCGCATCCCACAATCCTCTCCTCCTCCTCCTCGGCCCGTCATGGCGCAGCTGAGGGCTCTGCCGCCGGCTTGGCGCGGCGCCTCGGCGGCTTCTCTGCCGCGGCGCAGACTCCTCCTGCTGCAGGCGGCGGCGGCAACACCGGCAAAAGCTGAGTCAGTGTGAGCCAGCTCACCGTTTCTTAGCCTCTGGCTCGCGCATTTTCGGTCTCCGCTCAGGACGGAGGGCTCCAGGGCAAAGTGATTTATCCAGCAGCCAAACCGCTCGCTCACCGCTTTCATGCCAGCAGCTCGCAAAGTGGGATTTTTGCTCGCAACGAGACTCCACAGCTGAGAGGGCGGTTTGCTTGTGAGTTTTGGGCTTCCTGGGGCAGCCGCCGCCTCGTAAAGGGGCGCTAACCGCCCACCCTCCTTTGAGAGTGACCCCTGCAGGCTGGAGGACCTGGAGAAGGGGTTCGGACAGAGATCTGGAAGATCCAGGTTCGAATCCCTGCTCTGCGGTGGAAGCCTGCTGGGGGACCTTGGGCCGGGCGTGCTCTCTCAGACTAACCTACCTTCAGTGGCGGCTCCTACCTGGTGGAATGAGCTCCCGCAGGGCCTGCAAGACGGAGCTCTTCTGCCAGGCTTTTAATTAGGAGCCGCCACTACCACCAACAACAACTATCTTGTGGTAACAATGGGGTAATGGGTTGGCCCAGCATAAAGATCTAACTATAGTATAAAGATCTAGCTACAGTATTGCGATGGATTGGTGCCCTTGAAGCGGGCTTTTGGGTACACCTATAGGTCACCATCTTGATTTGACTAAACTGGTAACATCATTGAGCACTTTATTATTGTTAAATATGGTTGTTTTATGCTGTTTTTAATGTTTTATTTGGCACATGGTGCCCCTGTTTATAAGCTGCCCTGAGCCCGTTCGCAGGGAGGGCGGGATATAAGTGTAATAATAAATAAGATCGTTGTGAGTGAGGGTAGAATGGAGGTCCCAATTAGAAGGGCAGGGTCTCAATGGGTTAAATAGATGATTGTTTCTCCTGAACAGACCACATGACTATTTGCAGGTAGGATCCTTCTCTTTTCTGTGTTGGCTGCAATCCAGTGCCAAGTTAAACATTGGTGATCCTGTTGATTTCAGTGGACCAAAGTGCATGTGTTTGTGTTGGATCCTGCCTGCTATGGGCTGTGCGTTTGAAATCTGAGCATTTTGTAAAAATTACCAATGGTAACAACCATACCACTTATCTCTTTTCCCTTATTGTTTTTCCCATCTCATCTGATCACAAAAGGGCGTTTACAAAATATATTTTTGGGTTTTGAGAGCCAGTTTGGTGTAGTGGTTAAGTGTGCGGACTCTACTCTGGGAGAACCGGGTTTGATTCCCCACTCCTCCACTTGCACCTGCTGGATGACCTTGGGCAAGCCATAGTTCTGGCACAGCTGTTCTTTAAAAAGACCAGTTTCTGTCAGAGCTCTCTCAGCCCCACCTACCTCACAGGGTGTCAGTTGTGGGGAGGGGAAGGGAAAGGAGTTTGTAAGCCGCTCTGGGACTCCTTTGGGTACTGAAGGGCGGGGTATAAATCCAACCTCTTCTTCATGCTGTCTGTGTTTTGTCTCTTAATGTTAGTTTGGTGTAATGGTTACGGTGTCGAGCTAGGATTGAGGAGACTCAGGGTCAAATGTACACTGTAACGTGGGTGACCTTGGGCCAGTCACACACAGCCAGCCTACCTCATAGGGTTGTTGTGATGATAAAATGGTGGAGGGGAGAATAGTGTCAGTCCCTTTGGGTCCCTCTTGAGGAGGAAGGTAGAGTATAAGTAAATGAATATTCTTTAAGCACAATACAAATAAATATATCCAGAAATATGAAAGGTTACTTTTCAAGCAAAGCAAAGAGAATATGTTTCATTTTGTTGAATGATTGCTTTGTTTTTGAAACTCATTCCTAAAGTGAGTGTATGAATTCTTTTCTCATGTGTTAAGCCATGCAGTTGTGCTGGTGGCTAAATTTGTGTGTGGAAATTGTTGTTGAATTGTTGAAGAGCGCTCTCGTGCACAAAAGTTTATGCAAAATTAATCTGTTGTTATTTGTTGCTGCTGGGTTTCTGTTTAACTAATGTTAACTAAGTTTTCTGTCAAATTATGCTGTACTATCTGAAAATAATACTGTGGTCTTTATGCAATTCTGTGGCCCTGGCGACTTGTAGTAGTCTGGGATCTGTACAGTAAGCAATATGGTGAGCTCATTCCTTGACAACTGAGGTGCTGATATCTACAGATGGAGATGAGATGTTTCTAAAGAGAAATATCTTGTTTTTGCTTGATTGTAGCAGTGAATTTGGCAGTCTGTGGAGTTTACTCGACACTTTAATAAAGCATGAGGCACAATAACATTTTATGCCCCTGTGCATGTTCGTTGTGATACAGAAAAGCCTGCAGAAAACCCCTACTCTTCCTTTTTAGAAAGCCCTGAATGACTATCCAGGCACTGAGCGATTTCACACGCTTGGCTTCCAAAACGTTTCTGTCTTTGGAAAAACTCAGTTGAATGCTCACAGGCATTTAGTTTTTGCCAACTCTTGGCATCCCCTCCTCTGCTTCTTCCCAACAGAAGCATCCTTCCTACATACACCTCACCAGGGGTCTTTTGGGGCCGGACTGCGCCGGAGCACCGCTCCAGGAACCCAGGAGCTGGCAAAATAGCGGTGGCAGCAAGCCCCACCCCCAGCTCCCCCCCTCGCTACGGCCTTTCGCCGGCCTCCCGGGGCCTGCGCTAAAGCGCTGCGGCCCCAGGAAGG
>NW_015163141.1:290773-344941 GCF_001447785.1 Gekko japonicus
GTTTTTGAAGATGCCCCCCCTTTGCTTCCCCTTCTGACATAACTTCCGGTGATGTCAGGGGGCGTTGCATATGCTAATGAGGTATTATGCTAATAGCCTAGTAGCTCATTAGCATACCATATGCTAATGTGCTCCTGCAGCTCTTTTTCTACGAAAAGACCCCTGCACCTCACCATTCCAGGGAATTGTTCTTCTGGGGGGAAAGGAAGGCATTCTGGGCAACCTTAGTTTTAGGTGGGTGGTCATATCGGTCTGCAGAAGAAGAACGGGATTTGAATCCAGTAGCACCTTAAGAACCAATAAGATTTCCAGGCTATAAGCTTTCGCGAGTCAGAGATGGTGGAAAGCGCAGTCGAGTCACAGCTGATTTATCGTGACCCTGTAGGGTTTTCAAGGCAAGACAGAGCTGGTTTGCCATTTCCTGCCTCCGTGTCATGGCCCTGGTATATCTTGGTGGTTTCCCATCCAAATTCTGACCGGGACTGACCCTGCTTAGCTTCTGAGATCTAATGAGATCGGACTAACCCGGGCTATCCAGGTCGGGCCTACCTTAACATGTGACCCGTTTTGTCTTTTTCAACACCCCCCCCCCCGGCTCCCGGCTCCCTTTCCAGCCTTGCTATTGCTTCCAGAAAGCTTTTGATAGAAAACAGAGAGTGAGTATAAATGGGCAATTTTCTCAGTGGAGGGTGGTAAGCAATGGGGTACCGCAGGGATCAGTGCTTGGTCCATTGCTTTTTAACTTGTTCATTAATGATTTGGAGTTGGGAGTAAGCAGTGAAGTGGCTAAATTTGCGGATGATACGAAGTTGTTCAGGGTGGTGAAAACCAGGGAGGATTGTGAGGCACTCCAAAGGGATCTGTCAAGGATGGGCAAGTGGGCGTTCAGTGTGGCCAAGTGCAAGGTGATGCACATTGGAGCCAAAAATCCTAAATATAAATACACATTGATGGGGTCTGAACTGGCAGAGACTGATCAAGAGAGAGATCTTGGAGTTGTAGTAGATAACTCACTGAAAATGTCGAGACAGTGTGTGACTGCAATAAAAAAGACCAATGCTATGCTGGGGATTATTAGGAAGGGTATTGAAAACAGATCAACCAGTATCATAATACCCCTATATAAATCAATGGTGCAACCTCATTTGGAATACTGTGTGCAGTTCTGGTCACCACACCTTAAAAAGGATATTATAGCTTTGGAAAAAGTGCAGAAAAGGGCAACTCGAATGATAAAAGGGTTGGAACACTTTCCCTATGAGGAAAGGTTAAAGCGCTTAGGGCTCTTTAGCTTGGAGAAATGACGACTGAGGGGTGACATGATTGAGGTTTATAAGATTATGCATGGGATAGAGCAGGTAGAGAAAGAGGTACTTTTCTCCCTTTCTCACAATACAAGAACTCGTGGGCACTCAATGAAATTGCTGAGCGGTCAGGTTAGAATGGATAAAAGAAAGTCCTTCTTCACCCAAAGAGTGATTAACACATGGAATTCACTGCCACAGGAAGTGGTGGCGGCTACAAGCATGGACAGCTTCAAAAGGGAATTAGATAAGCATATGGAGCAGAGGTCCATCAGTGGCTATTAGCCACAAGGTATAGATAGGGGCTCTGGGGCAAGTGATGCTCTGTCTTCTTGGTGCTTGGGGGGGGGGTCAACAGTGGGAGGGCTTCTAATGTCCTGTCCCCACTGGTGGACCTCCTGATGGCACCTGGTATTTTTGGCCACTGTGTGACAGAGTATACCCACACAGATCAATGATGGCCATCGCTGGTACCCTGACAGCCTGGGAGAAGAGCCTCATTATTCCCACTTACGAAAGCTTCCTTTGCTTGGTTGCATGGAGACAGTTCTTATTGGCCATAAGACTAGAATAGCTAATTGCACCCATGAATTCTTGACATAAGCTAGACCTTGAAAATGACTTTCAGAAAGTAAATTATTTGTGCCGGCTGTTTGCAAGCTGATCAGCACACCCTTATCTGTTTTGTAGTGCTGCTTGACATTTTCTACTCTTATCTCTACCTGTTTTCTTGGCATTTCTTCCATAATTCTCTGTCCTCCCCCTCCCCAGTTGTTTATTTAGATTGGCTGAACCAGAACATGCAGTCAGAAATTCATATTGAAGGCTTGGAGGTTATCTTGGGTCTTCTCAAGATGTTAATGAGATTTAATCATGCTTAGGCTTGATGGTATTAATTGCATGTAATACATTGTCTGTATTTAAACGAAGTGTTTTCGTTTACATGTTTAGCAGAGTAATAGATCAAGTCTCGTATCAAGGTTGTACAGCCGTACACCTGCATTTATGGATTTGGATCCAACTGAGCAGTAATTGCTATTCGTGAAAGCAGTCAGCGTTACTGTTTGTCAATCCAAATTCCTTCCAGTTTTGGCAATACAACCCAGTAGCTGCTTCTTTCTAAACAGAGACCGGATCGACACATGCCGCAGAGTGAAGCAGTAGAGTGGACCTTACCACTGTAGGTAAGGGATGCAGTTTTGAATGTCTTGTAAAACAAAAAAAAGATGAGAAATCCTCCCTGCAGCTTAAAAACCAGTCCATTAGGAATACATACATCAGATCCATGGTGTGGCCTCATTTGGAATACTGTGTAAAGTTCTGGTATCTCCAAAAGGACATTGCAGAGCTGGAAAAAGTACAGAGGAAGGCAACCAAGACGATTAAGAGGTTGGAGCACCTTCTCTATGAGGAAAGGCTGAAGGGTCTGGGACTTTTCAGTTTAGAAAAGAGACAACTAAGGGGGGACATGATAGAGGTTTATAAAATTATGCATGGACTAGAGAGAGTTAACAAACAGAAATTTTTCTCCCTCTCTCAGAATACTAGAACTCAAGGGCATCCAATGAAATCGATGGGCAGCAGTAGATTTGGGACGGATAAAAGGAAATACTATTTCACATGGAGAGTGATTAAAATGTGGAATTTGCTGCCAGAGGATGCAGTGATGGCCACAGGAATAAACAGCTTTAAAAGGAGATGAGAGAGATTCGTGGAGGATAAGTCTATCAATGGCTACTAGCCATAGTGACTGAGGGGAACCTCCACATTCAGAGGCACTAATCCTTTGAATCCCAGAGCCAGGAGGCAATATTTATTTATTTATTTATTTAATTAATTCCATTTCTACCCCGCCCTCCCCGCATGCAGGCTCAGGGCGGCTTACAAGGCATATGGAGCAGGGGAAGGCCTCAGCCTCTGTGCCCTGTTACTGGCTATCCAGAGGAATTGGTTGGCAATTGTGTGAGACAAGACGCTGGACTAGATAGGACCACTGGTCTGATCCAGCAGGGCTCGTTTTCTTCTGTCCCTTCTGAGAATGTTCAAAAATACGATTCTTTCACCTGCATCCTAAAGTAGTACTGTCCGTCCTGTTACCTTGGGATTGTACTACTTCATTCTGCTAGATGCGTAGACCAAGCTAAAATATTTGATGGTCTGTTTTCTGATTCTCAGCTAGAGAACTCTTGACTTGGGTACTGCTCCCACCTTGATGTATAGTGAGATCAGGAGGGGTACACAGAATGCGGCTTCATTCTGTGTAGAATCTCCCTTACCTTGAACAGTGAGCCATATGACCATGCCCCCCCCTTTTGTAAACTACTTAGTTTTCTGCTCATACCATATCCAGCAGTTAATCTGCTTTATGAACTTTCTTAAATATGACGACAGGACGATCTGTTATCAATCATGTGAATTCTGGACTACATGAAAAGATACCTTATCACATAAGTAAATGGAGCAGGGTTTGAGGGGGACATTATTGGATCTGTCTGGAATCTGTTGGATCTTACAACACAATTATTGTGCTCTAGATGGAGCATGTTTATGGATGTTCCATACTGGTTAGATTGGTTATTAGAAATACTCTCATCATAAGATAATTTCTTATGGCATGCTCAGCAGAATTGCAGCGGGCAGCTGAAAATGAAACAGCAAAAATATAGTGTTAAGTGTTCTGAAATTTGTACATAATAAGAAGTCAGATTTGCAAGGATTTGTGAGAGGCATCTCATTTTGCCCTCCCCCACTATTTCTTCTCTTCTTCCCTAGAAACTCCCATACCCTCTCCTTCCTCTCCTTCCTGCCAGCCTACCTTTATCTGCCCCCCCCTTCAGCTTTCCCTCCTTTGCTCCCCCGGCAGCCTCTCCCCAGGCAACCTCTGGCTGAATTGTATGGTGCTGGCTGCCAGGCCCAGATGCACTGTAGGGAACCCACAGGGACTTAATGGGGGTACCTCACTATTCCCTTTATCTCCTTCCCCACCCTATTTCCTGTTTTCGTCTGCTTGACAACCCCCATATCCTCACATTACCCTGCTTCCTTCTCTCCTTCCCATCCACCAACCAACCAGTGTATTTTTAGCTGTCCCCTATGTTCAGCTGTATTTATTATTTCACTTGTACCCTGCTTTTCTCCATAATGAGGACTGAAAGCAGCTTACATTGTTGTCTTCTCTATTTTATCTTCACAGCACTCCTGTGAAGTAGGTGGAGAATGTGTAACTGCCTAAGGTCACCTAGCTGGTTCCAAGGTAGAGTGGGGTTTGGAACCTGGGTCTCCCATGTCCTAATATGAAATTCGGACCACCACACGGTTTTTGTGGGGTGGCTGCTGCTGAACTGTCACAAGAAGCCAGGTCTGGGTGAGTCATGCAAGATGGGGGTTAGCAAGTCAACTGGGGGTTGCTGCTAGGCTTGGCCCTGCTCCCTCAGTGACCGAGACAGCTGTGGAAGTGGCTCTCCCTCCTCCTCCAGCCTTTTACTGACAGAAGCCAAGGCTTCAGCTGGCAGCATTGTGGCCACTGAGGACATTAAGTACTTAAAGGTACATGCAGTGCTTCTGTTATTGAGGGGCTTTAACCCCAGTGTATTTGTTTGTTTTAATTTTCAGATTTGTCTGCAAACCTGGAGCTTTTCTCAGGTTTGTGGAAAGATCGGTCTTGTCTGTTCAGGGCTCCAGTATCTGGATTCAAGTACCCACCGATTTGGCCATGTTGATGAGAATTGGACATATGGATGATGAGTTGGGGCCTGTGATGATTCTCCATGAGGAGAAGCAGAGAGAGGAGGGTCTCTCACCTCCTCTCCTGGATCCATATGCCAGTCAGTTCCAAAGAGCTAGCGGGGCAGAAGAGCTTGACAGCTGTCTGCAGCAGGGCTGTTCACCTCTGCAGGATCTGGGATGGAGCAGCCTTGTGGCATTAACCACAACAGCTCCCTGGCTTGTCCCCTTCTGTGCGAAAGGTGGTGAGGGAGGCATTGTTAATAATCCAGAGCAGGTTGCAGAGCATTCATTCCCCACTCCTGAGTCTGGCCCGGGCTGAGCAAGCAAACGGCAGCTTTAGCTGCTAGGAAGACTGCAGAGATTTGTGGCTAGATTGAGCATGGGGAAATCTGGGGCTGGAGTTCTTTTTTGAGATGACCAGGCTAGAGATTCCTTTGGCTCAGTGCATGCACCCAAATGCTGGGTTCGCTGATATTTAGTAGATATGAAGCGCGGTCACTTGCCTCATGGTGCATTTCTCTTGCAGTATATACAGTTTTGTAATTCTCAAAGGTAGTTTTGGTCCCATTAAATGCTATTCTTTATCCCTTCACTGAATTTAATGTCAGGAAAGAAGGCAAGTAATTTGTGACCTTGCCAAAGTGCTCCAAAGGAAAGCAGTTTTGGTAATTGGATTTTTTTAAACAGTCGTGCATCTGAAATAATCATTGTCTTGACAAAAAGGGTACACAAGAAAAAAAGGAAAATAGTTGTATTAACTAAGGCAAGGTCTTAATTTATTTCTAAATGCCCCTAGATCTGTTTCAGAAACAGTTTATAGCAACTGTTACAGAAGATTGTAATTTTACAAATCAGGCACAGTACCATTTTTCATATTTTTGTGCATTATCTTGGCATTACAGCTGCAAAATGAAATGAGGTAAAAGTAAAAACAAAGGGTTCATTTTTGTGCATGGTTCCTTATAGTAGGAACATATTTATTTGCTTGCTTTTCATTGTTTCCAAAGCAGTTTCAGCAATAATTAATGGTTTGAATGTTTATTAAATTTTTCATAGTTTTTGGATCACTTAGGTTGAGCTCCTGTTATGAGGCTATCATAATAAATCAAAGATACAATCCCATTAAGCCAATTAATAGGTGGTGAAGAAAAGGGCTCTTGCTTTTTTGAAATTTCTGTGGATACGTAGGCCAAATATCAGTGTTGTGAATCTGATAAATGTAGCCTTTAAGCGTTTAATGTTTAACACTTGTTTAAAGAGCTGGCTTGACAGTTTTGAGCAAAGAAATGGCAGAGGCATTAGCTGAGTAAACAGGAAGCTCTAGTTGCCTGTAAACTGCTGTAAGGCAGCCCACCAAATTGTTTCTATGCAAAGCAAAGAGAATCTAAATTTATGAATGGTAAGGGCTACTGAAAAGCATCCTCCACAAATTCAAAAGGAAAACCAGGGGTTCACTCAGTTTAATTTAACCGGCAGGTCAGTTGCTTAAATGAAAGCAATCGATGCATCATCTAACCGAACAGAAGCATTTTCATGTCCAGTTGATATACTCTGCTGTTGACATCAGCAAGGATTAAAATGCTTAATTTTGGCTGCCTTGTGCCCTTGGTTTTAGATCCTCTTAAATGTAGTTTTTAGGCAGATCCAGTTTCATCATGATTTCCCGGACAAACCGGGAGAACTCCCGGAATGCCTGGGAGACCTCCCGGTAGGGTTGGGGGAAGCTGATTTTTGAGAGGGCAGTATGTCAGCTATGCTGCCATGGGGGTTGGGGAGGTCAGTTGTATTCTAATTGCCATTGCATTCCTTCTGTGCTTCTTTGCTGCTGTAACGCTTATCTCTATGTTCTGCAGATGGTGAGATGTTGATGTCTAGTTTCAAGGGAACTGTGGGAGCGCGCTGGGTTCCCAGCTTCAGCGCTAACGGCCGCAGGGCTTTCTCTCGCGCGTGGGAGTGTGGCTAATTGACCAGGGCAGTGGGGGGGTGCATACGAATACCCTATATCCTGTTATGCCCAGGGGCAGCTGCCATTCTTAACAGTGCCTATGTTAATGCATCTATAGCTCTTCAATAAAGTGTTACCTTTCCTGATAAGCATGTACTACGTTGTTGGCTGTGGGTTCTGACAGTGTGAAGGTAACAGCGTTCTTTGCGCCTTGGCATTTAGTCATGCCGGTGCTTGCTGTTGACCCTGACAGAAGGCCACATGACCACGGAAACGTCTTCGGACAGCGCTGGCTCTTCAGCTTGGAAACACCGCAACCCTAGAGTCAGATTTTACTGGCTTTCAAGCAAGGGAAACCTTTACCTATTATTACCCATGAGAACTGAAAAGATGAAGTCAAAAGAGAGACTCAAAGCTTTCAGAATATAAAAGAAGAGAAATCCGGTGGTAATAGAATTGGGGAAGGGGAAGGTTCATTGCTATTTAGCAAAAATAGTGGGGTGTGTTCTACTTTCCACCTGCGCCCCTCTAGTCCTTAACCGATTTCACACAAGAGCTGTGCCGCGGTCGCACCTCCCTTTGCCCCACTTCTATTGGTCAATTTCCCACTCGAAGCCGCGCAGCTGCATTTTGGCCCACGGCTTCACCCGATTTTCCATGCCGTTTCGTGATCCTCAAAAAACAGGATCACGAAACCACGGGGGAAATCGGGCGAAGTCGTGGGTCAAAATGCAGCCGTGCGGCTTCGAGTGGGAAATTGAACAATAGAAGCGGGGCAAAGGGAGGCGCGACCGCGGTGTTAGCCAAATTGCTCTATTATTTAATAGAGATGGAGAATTATAATTATTAATATGCAATTGGCTTATCTATAGAATCTGACCTGTGTATACCAGAGTTAGAATTCCCAAGAACCCAGGAACAGACACAGAAACTGGGTGGCTAAAATAATGATTTCTTTACTAAACATTCTCAAGCATACAAACAATATTCAAACACTCACACACACAAGCATCATGGCAGAAAAAACACACGGTCTGAGGCCATGTTTACGCTGGGATATACCCTATGGAAGACAATGCATACCTATGGGCGGTCCTGGGGGCTGGTCTCAGGTGAGAACAATAGATTACCTGGACCCATGATGAGTCCCAGGGGTGTGTGGCATCAGGATGGGCAAGGCCTAAATGTGACCAATGGGCTTCCAGAGAGGCAGGGTCTGGATTTAACAATAGAAGCCGGGTGCTGGGTGGCTAGTTGAATGGATTATCTGACCACTAATGGTCCTGGCCAGGGTAAACAAAAGGTGGGAGACAGTCCCTGATTAGCATTAGGAAGGATCGTTAATAATTTGAATGCTTGATTGGTTTATCCCAGTATCTTGAGGGACAGAGCAGGAAAGACAAGTATTCAAACAAAGAATTAAATAGACTTTAGAAATGTAGATACTTTACCTGCTAGAACTCATTGTTATTCCATAAACATAATCTCTGCTGGGTGGAGGGGGAAGACTGGAGGCTTGCTCTGAGGTTGCCTGTCACCTGAAAATGGAGACCCCTTTTTCAGAGCTGTGGCTAGCTCTGTGTTTCAGAACCAGGAGTGCCTTCCTTGGCCTGAGTTTTTGTGGGTCTCTGGGTCAAGTTAGAAGTGGGGTGCCCTTGCTATTGGGGCTACCCAAGAGTAAAAGGCAGCGCCTCTGGCAACAGCGGCGCAGCTCTTATGTGAAATCGGTCCTTGTGTTTTCTTTGTTACTTCTTCAGAAGCAAAGCGTCTTTCAGTATGCTAGGCTTGTTTATATGTAAAATGGTTGAAGTATTCACTGATCTTAGACTTTGTGCTTTTAATTACCACTGCTTTGTTTTTCTCCTACAGGTTCCACCAGTGTTAAAATGGCAGAGTTCAGGGCTGTATTGTTCAAGGCAACTGTTACATGCTGCAAAGGTAGGATTGAGCAGTCTCCTCTTTCTTTGCAGTTCTCCTAGGAATGAGAAATGAAAGCTCCTAAACTACCTACGAATGTGTTTCATTTTATCTGTATAATTTTCTTTCTCTAATTTTTGCACTGTGAAAGAAGCAAAGTCTTCAGTTTCTAGAAACTGAGGCAGATCTTCTGAAACCTTCTCCAGTTCCCTTCCACCTCTCCTAAAAATACACAAATCGTTGTTAATATAGTAATGTTTTGAAAAGTGTTTAAAATGTTCTTGCTGCTAGTTAAAAGACATATGAGTCTGGTGCTTTATTGTCTGATTTAGGGAACGTAATGCAGTGGAATCTGTAACTGCTCGACTTGTGGAACTTCAGCTTTGCAAATGTGCTGGCACCCACCGGGTGAAAAGCTTACTTGGGTTTTGTAGTGATGCATCTTCCTTGGTTAGTAATGGTGGGGGAAATTTTGAAGGTAAGGCTTGGTACTGCCTGACAGTATGAAACTCTGTAAATCTTTGAGTCATAGGATTACAAAGGCCTAGGAAGATTTGGAAAGACAGACAGTGGCTTGGATCCACTGAGCGTATCCATGGACAGAGCATCACTTTCTCCCACTGTAGTCCAAAATGCCCCCACTTCTGCTCTCCAAGAATTGTTCTGTCTGTTGGAAAGCTCTGGTAGATCCAGGCTGTATTGTGCCCTCCCATGCACACGCCCACAGTGTTCGAGGCAGCCTCTTTTTCATCAGCTCTTGACTAGGCACAATTATACTACAACACAAACAGCTGTTAATTGCTTTGGGGAAGTATGCACACCTGCTGTGCATGAATTCAATTGTTTCTGACCTGATCAGCACCACTCAGAGCATGAGTAACCTGTCAGAGCCACAGCTTTCCTCCTTTCCTGTTCCTCAGTGTGGAAATACTGGGGATAGAGAATTCTTATGGAAAAAATATTCTGAATGATCAGTAATACCCTTAAAGTAGTATCTTATTGCATTGATTCTCTTTATTCCTTCAGCGTCCTCTAATAATTCACAAGAATTTAACGTGAAGATGCTTTCTTTAAGATTCTGCCACTGCCATTCGTTTTATACTGCACATGCTCGTACTTTTGCAGCTCTGTACAGCTCCCAGGATAGTTAGAATCAGAAGATGCTGATCTTTCAGACTTGGAGTTTGATTAGAGACAGAAATTTGAGTTGCTGATCATCGAGACTTGCAGTTTGATTAGAGAGAGAAATTTGAGTTATTCTAGTATTTAAAAGTATATTTTGCTTGCTGTTTCAGTGACAGTGACTGGATAGCTAATCTTGTCTACAGTTACTATGTGTATGATGGCAGTCTGATGACAGTTACTACATGTGTATGATGATAAAGAGTGTGAAGTTACAGTGGCAAAATATCAAAATGTACTGCTAGTCTTTGATACTGTGCACTGTTAATTATGTTATTGCAGTGCTCATTTTCTGAGCTTTTTATAGAAATAAAAAATTTTCTCTCTGTGTAATAACATATGCATACTGTTTCTGTGGTAAAATAACAGAATCATCCTTAGAATCATGATTCCTTAGAATCATCAACCCCTTGTGGCAGCAGTGATGTACCTACAGAGCACATCTTCGCTTAGGCCCGTCGGTTAGTGATCTAAACTCGATATGCATGTGGATTTTAAAATCAGAAATGTATACTAATAACTTCAAAATGTATCCCCCAAAAAGCGTTAAAGTTCAGGGATATGGTTTAATTTTGCAGATGTTCAGATGACAAAATCCATTCTTTAAAAGCATCTAAGCAGCAGTAGCTCTGTTCACATGTGGTATCCTTCTCTAGGCATTTAGCTGTAATTCACACATTATGTGCCGTCATCTGGCAGAACATTTATTCAAAACAGAATATTTTCCTTATGCTTCTTTTGCTGTAACCTTCTGGCTCCTTCCTCAGTGCTGGAGTAGCTAAGTTTTCTGTGCAGTATTGCTGTGAATCAAAGCTTCCTGTGGCACTTGGGAGCATTTATCTGAAAGTCTGTATAAGTGTTCCACAGTGTTGTTGCGATGCTTTCCAGATTGCTCTTGGTGTTCTAGCATAACAGAGATATGAAAAATTTTGCTTAAAGTGTAGTTGTATTTTGAAAGCGACATTCGAAAATGCAGAGTTCCTTCTACTTGAAAACTGAAGACCTCAAGAATTAAGAAATAGTGCATTGATAGGTGTTGTGGATGGCAGTCTGTCAAGAGACAGCACAAGGATGGCAAATGCATGCATTTCAGAGCTTGTGCATGAGTTGGGAAGCTGCAGCAAATCTAATTTTCCCAACCGGTTGTCAGTTAATGGAACTGGATCCATTCAAGGTGCCAGTGCTCACTTTTAAAGGAGCGCACAGATGTCCATAATTTCAGCTGGAAGTGCCCTATGAAAGCATACACACCACCTATGATGCACATACAGCTTTCTTCCAAAGACTATTATCAAGAAGATTCAGGAGGGTAGCCATGTTGGTCTGAAGCAGCAGAGCAAAGTTTGAGTCCAGTAGCACCTTTAAGACCAACAAAGTTTTATTCAAGGTCAGGGTGGATTTGATTTAAATCAAATCGATTTAAATTCTTGGTGGTATAATCTTAATATTTACAACCAGATGAAGGTTTCATTTTTAGAATAACAACTTTTAGTTTTACAGTGTTATCAAAAAATTACTGATTTGGTTATACTATCAGAAGCACATTATAGATTTGTGGAGTGCCCCAAGGGGTGGTGTTTTCCCTGATGTTATTCAACATCTATATGCACCCCCTTGCCCAGATTGCCCAGAGGCATGGGCTGGGATGTCACCAGTATGCAGATGACACCCAGCTCTTATCTGTTGTTGGGTGGCCAGTCTGACTCTAGACTGGAAGATCTGGACCTGGCGCTACAAGCTGTGGTTGGATGGCTTAGACTGAGCCAACTGAAATTGATCCGATGAAGATGGAGATCCTGTGCCTGAGTCGAGGCGGCCCGGGGTTAGGGATCCCAGTCCCAATCTTCGATGGGGCTCCATTGGTGCCAATGCTGTAGGTTAGGAGCTTGGAAGTGCTCTTGGATGCCTCCTTAACGATGGAGGCCCAGGTAGCAGCCACTGATCAGGCAGCTGATTCCCTTCCTTGAATGCAGCGACTTGGCAGCAGTGATCCATACGATGGTCACCTTGAGATTTGACTACTGTAATGCTTTCTACATGGGGGTGCCCTTGTCCCAAATCCGGAAGCTACAGCTGGTGCAGAACGCTGCAGCCCGGCTTCTGATGGGTGTCCCCGTGCAGGAGCACATCCAGCCTGCGCTGAAATGCCTATAGCATACCAAATTCCCTTCAAGGTGCTGATTCTCACCTTTAAATCCCTTTATGGTCAGGGGCCTACATACCTGAGGGACCGCCTTTCCCCACATGTTCCCCAGAGAGCACTGCGATCAGGGTCTCAAAATCATCTGGTCCTCCCTGGTCCCAAAGATGTCAGGCTGGCCATGACCAGGGCCAAGGCCTTTTCTGTGGCGCCTCTGTGCTGATGGAACAAGCTCCCAGAAGACATTAGGGCCCTTTGGGACCTCTTACAGTTCTGCTGGGCCTGCAAGTCAGAGCTCTCCCACCAGGCTTTCAGTCAGGGAGCCGCTCCTAATCAATGTTCCCTCTAAGCTGCGGAGTCTTGTGAGCAAAAATTCTACTTTGTGAGCTACCGGCATTAAAGCTGCGAGCGAGCGATTTGGCTAAGGCAAAAATGTGTGAGCCGGAGGCTAAAAATCTGTGAGCTGGCCCACACTAACTCAGCTTAGAGGGAACACTGCTCCTAATAACTGAACATTGGCTAGGGGCCTGTCTCCTGGAACCACCATCGGCAGCCTGTCCCCCGCCAGCATAAATGGTTTGAGATCATAGCTTTAACATCAACACTGACTGTATTCCCATTATGACTAATCTGCTACTATGTTTCCGCCATCGCAATGCAATATTATTACCGTTACTAACACTTTATGATTGGTTTTATAATTGCTTTGTTTTATGTGTTTTAACTTTTAATGTAAGCTGCCCTGAGCTTGCTTCAGTGGGGAGGGCGGGGTATAAATTGAATAAATATATAAATTATTGCAAGGTGAACTATCTCCAGTTTAATAGGTTAATCATTCATATTTGGACAACTTTTGTGCTGTACTTTATTGGAAGGAGAAATATAATCAATACTTCAATAATAACTATCTAAATTATTTTATTTAACTAAAACAATAACATTATAGCACATGTATTCTTATATTTGCTTAAACATCCATGATGTTAACTGATGTGGCTAAACAAAATATCTTTAAAAAAAAACAAACTTAGACTATCAGCCAGATCCACACATAAAAAACTTAAAAATACTGACCTCTGTAGCTCACGCATCTTCATCTTCTTGTTTGTTCATGATCTGGAAAAAGAAAAACAACTTTCTTGATTTATTGGGTCCCGAATGATTTCTCAATTTAAAATGAATGAGTCCAAAGGAAGTGAATATTCTTTCTATGCCAGCAGAAGAAGCTACTGCTGTTAAAAGTGAACTCATTACTACTTCAACAGTCTCTAAATCCAAGTGCTTAAGTGACTTCCACCAGTTCCCTCGTGTGACTTTCTTTGAAACATCAGCAGCAAACATATATTTCTTGAATGGTTCCCCCTTAGCTCCGAAGTTTTTTTATAGTTGGCATTACAGATGAACAGTTGCTGGATACCCATGTCATAGCTAACGTCTCTTCCTCAGCACTTAAGGTTTGACCCTGGTACCGGGTGCTGACAATATTTGCCAGAAAATGAACTGGAGACAGTGCTTGTTGTCCCTTTCGCTTTTTTAATACTTGTAATTTAATTCTGTCAAATATGTAGTTCTGTTTTTAAGTGCTCACTCAGCTCCTTCCAAATTTCAACAGCATCAGCAAGGAAACAGCAATTTTTCTTTACTTTGTGTAAATCTTCAGAAACTTTGTGTAAATCTTCAGGATGCTCAGCATTTATTTTAAGCCCAGTGTTGAGGATTTTGGCCATGAGAGTGCCATCTATTTCCTCTCAATTTTGTTCACCAACTGTCATCAAAATAGGCCAGTTCTTGATATACTGCTCAAAACAGTCCACTGCAGAGTTCCATCTAACATCTTGTGGGAGCGTTAGTTTGGTTCCACCCATTCTTTTTGGAGCTGCTGCTGCAAAATGATTGTTATGGAAGTATTTAGCAATTTGGACGACATTAGTCTTTATTTCTGGAAGACTGAAGTCTTTGGCTAGGAGGTGCAGCAAATAAGCACTGCAACCATATGTTCTTAGTGTCAAGCTTGGGCCTTGCTTGCCATAGAATGCTGTCCAGGCAGACTCCTGGTCTGTTGTGTTGGGATTAACTGCTTTCTTAAACATGCTTCTTTCACTGTTTTATCTCCCATGCTGTTTATGTTCTCTGCCAGGATGGGGGGAGGGAGTGAATCCTGGGGTGAATGTGTGCTTGAGTTTGGGAAGCGCATGATCTCAGCTTCTTGCCTGACCTTGGGATGTAACTGTTAGTTTGCAGGTGTTGGGCTAGCCCAGAGGGTAGGCCTAGAGCTTTGGCGGACTGAGTGCAAACATTGATTGGGTTTGCATAGAGGGGCTGTCCTGCTTTTTGTATAGGGTTGGGCCTCTTTAACTCCAAATAAACAAATCTTGCTGCAACAAGAGTGTTGTGAGAGTGATTGAGTCCAGGACTTGACACTTAGCTTTGTATTTCCTTCCCACTCTTCTAAATTTCTTCTCATCTTGGATACATTTGCAGCATTGTCTGCTCCTTGGGAGGAAAGCGATGGCGAACCTAAACAGCATGATAAAAAGTAGAGACATCACCCTGCCAACAAAAGTCCGCATGGTCAAAGCAATGGTATTCCCAGTAGTCATGTATGGCTGCGAGAGCTGGACTATAAGGAAGGCCGAGCGCCGAAGAATAGATTCTTTTGAACTATGGTGCTGGAGGAGACTCTTGAGAGTCCCTTGGACTGCAAGAAGAACAAATCAGTCAATCCTCAAAGAAATCAACCCTGACTGTTCCCTGGAAGGCCAGATAATGAAACTGAAGCTCAAATACTTTGGCCACCAAATGAGAAGGGAGCACTCACTGGAGAAGACCCTGATGCTTGGAAAGATTGAAGGTCAAAGAAGACGGGGACGGCAAAGGATGAGATGGTTAGACAGTGTCATCGATGCAACGAACATGAAGTTGAGCCAACTTCAGAGGACGGCAGAAGACCGGAAGGCCTGGAGAGAGCTCGTCCATGGGGTCGCGAAGAGTCGGACTCGACTGTGCGACTGAACAACAACAACTGTGACCCGACTGTCTTAGACATTTGAATTTTTGTTCACATGTTGTTATAGCTTTTGCTGCCGCTTCTTGTAAGTATTCTGCGGTGTGTGCATTTCCTGTTTCTGCAAGGAAGACATTCTGTTCTTCTGTTGTTATACAAGCACATACAACAGGATCACTGTGGATATTACTCCACTCATCAAGACTTAGGTTAACACTTTTACCATCTAGAGCTGTTGCACATTGCTCCATTTCTCTGTCATACATTTTATCCAGCAGTTTCCCTGCAACATCTGCTCTGCTGGGCAGACTGTATCTTGGTCTCAGTGACTGAACCATATTAATGAAGTGTGGGTTTTCAATCAGATGGAAAGAAGAGTTTGTCACATAAACAAACTAGGCAGTTTTTTTGCATCCGTTAACTCTTTTTCTAACCTGCTGGGTTTTATCACAATCTTATCTGTGGTGGTTCCTGGATGGTCGGCTTTTTTCTTTCTTTTAGCTGATATACTGTGGATGTGTGATGTCTGTGACGTGACTGCAACACTATCCTGGACAGCTAACTCTGAAACTGTAGAACAGGAGGATGGTGATCTCAAAGGTGGATAGTCTCCAGAATCCTTTATGCTGATGATGGAGTCCCCTAAACAAAGAAGTCAATGCAGTTATTTTTTTATTTATACCATTTCTGCTTATTTAGGATTACTCATTGCATTTACGGTCACTCAGTACTGCCCAAAAAAGGAATATTTGCTTGTTTCAACTCTTTATTTCTTCATAACAACTGTATGAAAATGACAGTAACATGCAGTAATAATAATAATGACAAACAATTTTGCTCAAACATGACAGTTCCTCAAGGCCAACCTGAAGATCCTGCCTGTTCAAACATGTTTGTCATTGTCATCTCAGCACTTCTCATGATGTTGTTTCCTTCGGGCCACCAGGCCTTGCATTTCTTTGTTGCAGTGTTTGCATTTTGCACGCATGCCTGCCTTACCCATAGGTAGAGGAACTATATTAAAATATTCCCCAACTGGGTCTCTTTTACAGCCCACTGCCATTATAGGTTTTCTCCTCCAGGGAAAGAATATTATGATAAACTTCAGGCTGTACACACAAAGATCCAAAGACTTGTGAAGTATTCTGCTCAAAAGGTTTCACTTTCATTTTTGCTGCTTGCCCCTCCCTCCTCACACTTAGCTTCTTGTGCTGATCTATTCCACTCCCAAACAGTCTTCTATTCATTGAATTTTTTGAAATTTAGCACTTAAGAGGGAAGGGGTTGGTTCTGTGTTTTGGATAGATTTGCTATGGAACAATGGGATTAAGTTCTTTTTCTCAACTCCGTATGTTTTATCACATTTTCGCTGTGAAGAAGAGGCATGTGATCTCTGCAGACACAAATTCACGGTTTTGAGAACGGTAAAATCAAGCGTCTGTGAATAATATCTTCTAGATAGAAAAATTGCCCCAATAATCTTACAGAAAACTCTGGAAGAGCATGATATTGTGAATGGATTAATGGAATTCATTTACCAAAAAATTTAAACATTGCATAAATATACAGCCTCATGCTACATAATTAAAAACTAATCCGTATTTCATGATAAATAACCTTTCATCTATATTGTATCTTAAATAGATTTTTCTTCAAAAAGCATTTTATTAAGAAAAATCCAATTTAAATTAAAAAAACAATTTAAATTTTAAAAATCTGTGAAACAGAATTTCCTCAACCATTACATATGGGAGGGGGGTTAGTTGCCAAGAAGGGCCAATTAGAGTCAAGACAGAGACCACAGTTGATTTTGCCACCAAACTGTGCCATTTTGTTCTCAAGATCAAAGGTATAGCCATGGGCACACACATGGCTCCTCAGTATGATAACTTGGAGCAACGCTTCCTAAGCTCCCACCCACTCATACCTGCAATACAATGATTGCATTTTTATTGTCTGGACACATAGCAAAGAAGCCCTGGACGTATTCCACCAGACATTCAACAACTTTCACCCCACCATTAACCTGACAATGAACCAGTCTGTGCAAGAAATGCATTTTTCTGGACACTACTGTAAAAATGCACAATGGACACATAGACACTACCTTATACTGGAAACCTACTGACCAGCAAACATATGTACATGCCTCTTGCTACCATTCTAAACATACAAAACGATCCATCGTATACAGCCAGGCTCTACGCTGCAACTGCATCTGCTCCAATCCTACAGACAGAGATTCTCACCTGAGGGATCTACAACAACTCTTTTTGGAACTAAAGTATCTACCTGATGAAGTCGAGAAACGTGTTCCAAGACAGGCTACAAAGAGACAATAACAAAACAGCTCTAGTAGTCACAGCTCTCAACTAAAACAGTTCAACACATCATCCTCTACTGGATAATGACAGTTCTTTAGTTGTTATATATTTTCCGGGCTGTATGGCCGTGATCTTGGCATTGTAGTACCTGATGTTGTGATTGGCATCCTCAGAGGTATAACACAGTTCTCTTTCACAAGCAGTGGGGGGCAAACTTTTTCTTGTGCACAGACAGCCCTCCAAGCTCAAATAAGTTCTCACCCACAGTAACATAATGTCTAATTTGAAACCAGACAACACAATCACACCATCTCAGGCTTATTCACATGCTCATCTTCTAACACTGTATATGCCATTAAATACCAACAATGCCCTTTGGTTCTCTACATAGGGCAAACAGGTCAAACCCCATGCCAAAGGATAAATGGACACAAATCTGACATCAAGAATCACAAGACTGAGAAATCCATAGGAGAACACTTCAGCCTTCCAGGACATTCAATGGGTGACCTCAGGGTAGCTGTTTTATTGCAAAGGAACTTCAGGGACAGACTGGAAAGGGAAATTGCTGAGTTGCAAATTATTACAACACTCAGACAATGGAATCCCCAGAACCTAACAGGGATATTGGTTTCTTATCTCACTACATATGCTAACCTCATTCAGCCTTTATATCTGTATTCTCACTAATCCCCCAGAAGGGATTATTTTTATTTTATTTCTTATTTGGAATAATAGATTAGAATGGTAGATTGTAATGTAACATAATGAATAGTAGAAACTGGAATGTATTTCTCTGGTCTGGGGACAGGGGAGATAAATCTGCACAGCCAGTCCCACCACTTCAAAGAAGAAGATGCTGCAAAGTCGCCTCCATGCTTGAGAGGAGATGGATGGCGGGGTCTCAGTTAAATACTCTCAGTATTCCACAGTTAAGGATACATCAATCTCCAATTCTGACATATTTATTTCCTTCACTGTTTCCCCTCCAGAATTGAACTCAAACAAATGGGAACAATATAAACTAATCTTATTATTCCTGTTTGGTTCTTGAATCTATTAAACATTTTCATTAAGCTGTGTGATAATTTACCGCTCACCCTCTACCTGTGCGTATTGACTGGTAATTTCCATTTTTGTTTCTGTTTCTGTCTTGACTCGAATTGTCCCTTCCTGGAAATTAACCCCCCCTTCCTATATGTAATGATTGAGGAAATTCTGTTTCAATGTATCTGAAGAAGTGTGCTTGCCCATGAAAGCTTATACCTTGAATAAAACTTTGTTGCTCTTAAAGATGCCACTGAACTCAAACTTTGTTCTTATTCTCAAGAAGAACCTTCTTATTCAGGCCAGATACTGAATTTTCAGAGCAGCATTTGGCCAAGGCCGCATATACCAGTTCCCCCTGGTCTAAGCAGTGCTGGTGCATACATCATGAAGCCACCTCCCCTCACGTGTTGGAGCCAATTTCAGGCCTTTAAAACAAATTGTGAACAAATAGCAGAATGAATAAATTTGCTGGATTATATGGTGTGGTGCATGTCTGTATGTACAGGTGTGTCTTTGACTGAAGGATGTGTGTTCTTTAAGGAGCAGAGGCCCTTCAGGGCCTCGCACCCACGCCGTCAAAAGCTCTGCTGCCATTTGCTGTCTGTGGGCTCTGCTTTGGGGTTCCTGCACACGAAGTCCTGGCTGTAGCAAGGAGCAGGGTCAGAAGGGCCTTGGCTATCGCCAATGTTCCCTCTAAGCTGTGGAGTCTTGTGAGCAAACATTCTACTTGGTGAGCTACTGGTATTAAAGTTGTGAGCGAGCGATTTGGCTACTGCATAAATCAGTTTGCTCTGGAGCCATCCTTCCTGAGCGAAGACAAAAATGTGTGAGCCGGAGGCTAAAAAACTGTGAGCTGGCTCACACTAACTCAGCTTAGAGGGAACACTGGCTATCGCCCGTGAAATAGCCCCCTGATGGGCATCTCTTCCTTTCAGGAACTCAAAGGGAGGGGAAACCATGTATTTCGGGCAGCATTTGTTTTGTTCTTGTGCCGCTGCTGAAAAAGGAGGTTAATGTTAGAGGGGTACTGTTAGGCGTTAGTCACTGGTTTTACTGAGTATTAATTGTACTGTTTTAAATGTGATAAGCTCCTTAGATTTTGGAGAGGCACAATAAGGAATCCTTTATATAAAGTGTGCGTACGTTCAGTGAAAATAGAAGACCTTGGGGGTTACACAGAATGCACATGATCTGCGTGCATGTAATTGTCACACACAGTGACACACGTATTTCCTGCTGCTTCTGCTGTGGAAGTGTTTCCTTTCAAGACATGGCTGTCATTCTAACTGCAGATCTGTTGCAAGGCCAGTCTTGAAGCTTACTCTTTGCCAGTGTTCACAATACTGTGCAAGAAGAGTGAGTGAAATGTTATGGTTTCCATTTCCAAATGTTCCATTTCATGATAGAAATAGGTGAAGTAATTGTCAGTGTTTTCTTTTTTGCACAGAATCTTCAGGGGTGGTCACAGATAAATAAAAGGACGTGCTGGCATGGACAAGCAGGTGGAAGACTCCACTCGGATCCAAAGGAAGGGGTAAATATCTTTGGTATGGGTTTGCATTCCTATAGTCAGCACCATTGAAATTCAGATTCCTCTACAAAGCCAGCTCAGTTAAAAGTAGATCTGGATGTGCAAATATCATAAGAACATAAGAGAAGCCAATGTTGGATCAGGCCCAATGGCTCATCTAGTCCAACACTCTGTCACACAGTGGCCAAAAATACCAGGTGCCATCAGGAGATCCAGCAGTGGGGCCAGGACACTAGAAGCCCTCCCACTGTTGCCCCCCCCTCCAGCACCAAGAATACAGAGCATCACCTGCCCCAGCCTGTGAGTCCCTATCTATACCTTGTGGCTAATAGCTGTGGCGGCTCAAGTGGTTAAGACGCTGAACTGCAGGCTTTGGAAGGTCAGTAGTTCAGCAGTTCAAGACCCGGGTGCCGCATGATGGAGTGAGCTCCCATTTCTAGTTCCAGCTCCTGCCAACCTAGCAGTTCGAAAGCAAGAAATTGCAAGTAGATAAATAGGGACCACTGTGGTGGGAAGGTAACAGCGTTCCGTGCACCTTGGTGTTTAGTCATGCCGGCCACATGACCATGGAAATGTCTTCGGACAGCGCTGGCTCTTCGGCTTTGAAACGGAGATGAGCGCCGCAACCCTAGAGTCGGATTCGACTGGCTTTCGAGCAAGGGAACCTTGACCTTGAATAGCCACTGATGGACCTCTGCTCCATAGGCTTATCCATTTCCCTCTTGAAGCTGTCCATGCTTGTAGCCACCACCAGCTCCCGTGGCAGTGAATTCCATGTGTTAATCCCTCTTTGGGTGAAGAAGTACTTCCTTTTATCTGTTCTAACCCGACCGCTCAGCAATTTCATGGAGTGCCCACGAGTTCTTGTATTGTGAGAAAGGGAGAAAAGTACTTCTTTCTCGACCTGCTCTATCCCATGCATAATCTTATAAACCTCGATCATGTCACCCCTCAGCCGTCGTTTCTCCAAGCTAAAGAGCCCCAAGCGCTTTAACCTTATCAAGCTATGTTAGTCTGTCTGTAGCAGTAGAAAAGAGCAAGAGTCCAGGCGCTCCTTAAAGACTAACAGAATTTGTGGCAGGAGTGGAGCTTTCATGAGTCACTGTGTGAGAGCCGTGACTCACAAAAGCTCCTCTCCTGCCACAAATTTTGTTAGTCTTTAAGGTGCTCCTGGACTCTTGCTCTTTTTGATTGATCTGCAAAGAATGGCTTAGTCTGTGTGGAGGGTTCAAACTAGTGGAATCTGTCAGACTCTTGGACAAAATTACTCTCAACAACACTCACTGAAGGTGATCTGTTTATTGAAGAATAAAGATGATCCAAGCTAAGAACGTTGTTGAGTCAGAACTGAGATTCTGGTGCGAAACCCCCAAATTATACCTGGTTCAAACGTAGTTTCCTCCAGTCACACTGACCATTCATTCCCACCTAACCCGTGTGGCTCTAACCCCCCCCCCACACACACACACCTATAAATTTCCATTTGTTATCTCAGCTAAGGTAGCAACAGAGACAGACCCAGGCCATCTGGCCAACATCCCTGGGAAAGGGATGTAACTTCAGAAGTTACATGAGATGCATTGCCTTACAATAAAGCCATTCTCACTCGCAGACATTCATAACCCCCCTCCTCTGCAGTTTTCCCAAATTACATGACAAACAAGACAGCAAGTTTGACATTCTGCCCCCCCCCCAAAGGCCTCACCCACCCTGATTGACAGAATCACCAGTCCAGGGTTTATGTGTATCACCATTTTGGAGGGGGTTGCACCCTTTCTTAAAATCTGCAGCTTGAGACGGCTCCTGGGCCAGATGCTGCTTCCAAGCAGTGGCATTACCTTGGATCACTTTCACTTTGCTTAGGCAGGTACATTGACTGTGCCATTTCTTGGAGAGTTATCTGACCCCTGTCACAAACTCCTCTGTTGCATACAGATGATTTTACTGTAACATGCTCTTTGTGAGGCGGCCTTGGAAAACTACAGCTCATGCCAAATGTGATCTGGGGCCTGTTCTTCTAACCATACGATGCCTACATTGCATCATCTCACTGGCTCCCGGCTTGTTTCTGACCTTGGTTCAAAGTATCAGTTTGATCTTTGAAGGCTAAAAGATTTGCAACCAGGACGCCTTAAGGATGGCTTCCTTCTGCCTGAACTTGTGCAAGCACAGGTGATTGGTGGAGGCTGTGCTCTGCATCCCGCCCCTGGTGGAAGTGGTGCATGGGCACACGGGACTTCCAGCCGTAGTGCCTAAGCAGTAGAATTCCTTGCCCAGGGAGGTCCACCTCGCCCCTGCCCTTGGCTGCCTTCATGTGTCAGTCAAGACACGATGACTTCAGGATGCCCTGGCAGCATGCCGTCACAGACACTCTCTTGTTTCTACCCCTGTTAGGTTGAACTGTTTTTCTGCATGCCTGGGAATTCTCTGCAGTCCCCCATGGGGACTGAGAGGCAGGGTGGAATGGTTTTAATACCTCTTAGAAAGATGCATCTAGCTGAAACCACTTGGTGGTCTTCTCATCAAAGAGGGTTCAATTCAAGGTAAAAGGTAGTCATGGGGGTGCCTTTACAAATGTTGAGACTTGGTGGCAGTTTTCATGACTTGCAAAACAGTTGATGTGTCTGTCTTCTCCATGTAAACTTTAATTCTTCTTCGGTCAACTCATGTCCTCAGTTATATCATCGCATTTCCAGATCTCAGGGACAAGTTTAAACCTGGGCACATCTGTTTAAATCCTTTCTATGAGTGATACGAATTGGACTTAATTCTGAATTGCATTTCAATTCATCACAGGACTGTGTAGTTGTCTTTTGTCGGGAAGAGACAGTCTCTAGTCCTTAGCGAATTGAAGCAATGCCATTAAGGCAGTATGCATGGGAGGAATGGTAGAAAAATTAGGAATAGTGCCTCAGTGGCATTCCTTTAGTATTTATGAGAAGAGCAGAGTTGAATCCTTGTCAAGTTCCCTCTCAAGCCTGTGAGCTCCACCACTCACGTTTATGCATTCATGCAAAATGTCTGAAAGTGATTATCATATACATTAACAGTTTTCACATATGATCCTTACCCTTACACCACTCATGTTTATGCATTCATGCAAAATGTCTAAAAGTGATTATCATATACACTATCTCTAACAGTTTTCACATATGATCCTTACCCTTCCCTTGCCTTTTTTTGCATTCCTGTAGATATAAATCATATCCACAAATTTCAAAAGATATAAATCACATTGAAAAGTGTTGAATTAAAAAGTGGGGCTCTCCTGTTTTCTGCCTTGTGTTTACTCCCTTCACAAGTAGTGAACTACAGACTTGGTAACCCCCTTAGTAGCGCTTCTGCAAATGTTTTACAGGTTCCTCTGTGCTAGCTGCAGAACAATTGTTAAATCTGTTATCTAAATTAATATATGCCACTGACTCTGTTCAGATGTTTCTTTGATGCATGTCAGTCTAGAATTACACTGATAATCTAGATTTAGGTGAGGAATCGTGTTGGTCTGAAGCAGCAGAACAAAGTTTGAGTCCAGTGGCATCTTTAGGACCAACAAAGTTTTATTCTAGGTATAAGCTTTCGTGTGCATGCACACTTCTTCAGTTAACAATGAAATGGAAAGTTACCAGTCCATATATATAGGTAGCGGGTGAGCAGTAAATTAGCATACAACATAATGAACACATTTAACAGATTCAAGGACCAAACAGGAATAATAAGCTTAGTTTAAATGGTTACCATTTGTTTGGGTTTAATTTGGGTGAGGGGACATAGTGAAAGAAAGAAATATGTCAAAATTGGGGATGGATGGGCAGATGTATCCTTAATTGTGGAATACTGAGAGTAATTAACTGAGACCCTGTCATTACGCTCCATCCATCTCCTCTCAAGCATTGGAGGTGACTTTACAGCATCTTCTTCTTTGAAGTGGGGCAATTGGCTGTGTAGAGTTATCCCCCTGTCTCCAGATCAGAGATATACATTCCAAAATACATTACATTCTACTATTCATTACATTGCATCATATTACAGTCTACAAATCTACTATTCCAATTAAGAAATAAAATAAAGAGGATATGGCTGTTCTGGGGGATTGGTGAGAATACAGATGTAAGGACTGAATGAGGTTAGCATATGTAGTGAGATGAGAAACCAATATCCTTGTTAGGTCCTGGAGATTCCATTGTTCTGAGTGTTGTAATAACTTGCAACTCAGCAGTTTCCCTTTCCAGTCTGTTCCTGAAGTTTCTTTGCAATAAAACAGCTACTCTGAGGTCACCCATTGAATGTCCTGAAAGGCTGAAGTGTTCTCCTCTGGATTTCTCAGTCTTGTGATTCTTGATGTCAGATTTGTGTCCATTTATCCTTTGGCATGGGGTTTGATCTGTTTGTCCTGTGCAGAGAACTGAAGGGCATTGTTGACATTTAATGGCATGCATACAAAAGCTTATACCTAGAATAAAACTTTGTTGGTCTTAAAGGTGCCACTGGGCTCAAAGTTTGTTCTGCTGCTTCAAACCAACACGGCTACCCTGCTAAGCATAATTTGAGCAGTATTACTTCTTCATCAAGTCACGAACAAACCTCATTGGTTGGATCCCTCAGGCAAGTGCTGACACTGCTAGCTAGCCAGTAATATTCCTTAAGGAATAAGGATTGGGCCACAGAGGCACATCTCTGCCCCTTTCTCTTGCTTCCAAATTCCCTTTGCTGCCACTTGCCTAATGTGATATCACCACCACCATTCCATATATAACAGCCTATTCTAACTCTGATTTTAACACACCGGAAGCATTCCATAACTAAAACCCAAATTTCTATATTTGTCTCAAATGCATTGCTGAGTGGGGACTGGAATTTGAGTGGTGTGGTGACCAACACTCTCATCTGTACACCACACCAGTTCATTGAAATGATATGGTTTTATTATACGTAGTATTTGGTTTGGAAGATTAGGCTAAATGTTGATCCTAGTTTTGTGTGCCAATACTGGACTGCCTTTTCCCTTTGCCTGGATGTATACAAAGACTCAAAAAATGACAACGTTTGCAGCTGTGTTTGATTAGTTTGAGTTTTAGAACAAGAAATCAATAACACAGGATGGTCGTTCTGTTTATGAAAGAAGCCGCTGTGATGCATTTGGCTCCTAAACAGCCGCTCAGTGCGTGATTACCCAACTGGAGCCATTTTGTTGAAATGAGGCAGTGACATTTTACACACAATTAAACAACTGAGAACAGTTCTCTGGCTCTCAAGGATACCGTTTCCCTTTGCCCATTGAAAGCATTCCAGTCTGTACCAAATGTTGCTCTGAAGAAGGAAGGGGCTTTCTTAAACTGCTGGTTGCCAGGTGTAACTTGTGCCTCTGGACCGAAGCTTGACGGTCAGTGGTGAGCTGTTTCTTTGAAACGCACATAGTAAGAGCGTGTTTTTCTTCCCAACAGCTGAAAGAAGTAGATGGGAAGAAGATCCTCAAAGCCATGTTGTCCTACGTGTGGCCCAAAGACAGGCCTGACCTACGTGCCAGAGTTGCCATATCACTGGGGTGTTTAGCCGGAGCCAAGGTAAGAGCTCTTTCACCAAGTTGCAACAAGGGTCAAAGCTTTTACTGTAAGTGCCAGGAATTCAGAAATAGAGAGGCTAGCTTGAAATATCTGAGGTGGGTTTTTTTTTTTACTTTCAAAAATCCATTAAATGTCTTAGTCTCTAGCAAAGAAAGCTTTCCTTTTGTGGTGCCATGATTCCTAGAACTGAAAGCCAACCTGACCTTTCCATTTGTGAGCTGCGTGCTCCTGTAATTCTTGCGGGGGCACACATTCCCTTCACAAACACCCCCTCCCCACATCATTTCTCTAAGGGAGAACAAATTCCATTTCTCCCATGCCTCTGCCTGGCATCAGAAGCTGTGCTAATTCATTGTAGGGTTAGGCAGAAGCTAGTTCAAACCCTGTTTAAGTAGAACTCTCCTTGGGAAAGAACCTGGCTAAGCCTTGAACATGGTTAATATTGGTTTTGATACAATGCCTGCCACAGTCAAGGCTGAGAACGTGGGCGTTCAAGCTGGAGGTGAGGGGGAGCAGGTGATCCTTTGTCCAGTCACTTAACTGCGGTGTCGTCTTCTGCTGAATGGCAAGGTGTTCTCCTGGAGCCTCTTTTCCCTGAAAACCCATTTAGGTGAGCTTTCATTGGCATTCTTTTCATGATGCTTCACTCTGAACCGTGTCTCCCACTATGTGCCAGTTACGTTAGTCAGACAGCCTTCTCCTAGTAGTACCCTTACTTACGATGGTCCATTTAGCAACCGTTAGGTTGCAGGCATCCAGTGGAACAGGCCATTGGAGCGGGTGCAGCAGATGCCTTCACTTGCCATGTTCAGGAAGGCATGTAAGAATGTCCTATTCCAGAGGGCTTTTGGTGCAGGTTAAATTGTTTTTAGGCTCTGTTTTTAACTGTTTGTTGGCTTTTAGCTGCTGCATTTGCATTGGCTGCAACTTGCTGGATGCTCATGATATTTTGTCCTTGCAGCTTTTGTTGGCTTGTTGGTCACCTTGAGTTTGCAAAGATATGGTGAGGTATAAGTATTTCAGATAAACAGCTTGCTTCATGTTGGCACCCTCCCTGCATTCTAATTTGAAGCAGCTGTTTGTAGCAGCCTTCAGAGGATAGGGAGAGAATGCTAGAGACTCCCTCAGACTTGTGAGATTGTCTTTCTCTAGAATCAGCCTGCGCATTTTCTTTTATTTCAGTAACTGGGGAGCAGTCTAGGGTTTGCAAGAGGTTTTAGACATTGAGATTTTCAGCAGTGTAATTCTGGACTCCACAATAAACTTTTGGGATTCAACAATGGAGAAACATAATGAAATGAAATAGTGTATTTGTGCAAAAGGAAGATACTTCCCAAGGTTTTGCACAGCATTTTTTAAAATTATAACGTGTGTAATTTTTTGTATTATAACTTGTGTGTAAATTTAAGATGATCCCCTGTTTTTTGTGAGGCAAAAAACTACCTTTCAGGTAAATAAGGTATACCACAACTACCAAGATGCATGTTCTACTTTTGAGGGGAATCCCTCCTTATATATATTTGAGTTTTGGTGTGAACTCTTCCACATGCCTCCCCAGGCTTTGGGCCCCTGATCTGTCGATCCGGAGGGGGGCCAATTCCCTGGCTGCGTTGCCTTCCTCCGTCGCCTCCCTCCTGCCCACAGACCTCCGCCCCTCATTCGCCAAGAAGCCGCGGGCCGGGATGGACACTTCACTGGCTGGACACCTCCCAGGCTCACCACCTCCCCACCCGGCCTGCATCCGCACAGGTCCCACCTGGGAAACACGACGGCCTGCGCAGTCGAGCCACCAGGGTACGGGTGGTGGAGGGAGGAGGGCTGCGACCTTCGATGTGGCAGCCACCCGAGCTGCTAGCCACCTCCCGCTGGCCCCGCAAACCTTGGCTTTGCAGCCCCGCAACTCCCACCACCCCATTCGCCTCAGGGCTGCGGCGCGGCTGAGCTCCTTGCCGGCCTCCACTACCCGAGCTTGGCGCTCGCTCCGCTCCTCTCCTGGGTTTGCCTCTGAGCGGGATGGGAGGCAAGGAGCCAGAGCTGCATCCCCCAGCTGCTCTCTCCTCTTTACTGCTGGCAAGACGTGCATACTGTCTGCCGCCCCCGCTACACAGTCTGCCTCGAGCCCCTGAGCTGCGGCTGGTATTGCTGCTGCACCGGTGGCAGCATCAACGCCTCCCCAGGGAGGCACTGGCAGACGTCGCGGGGGGCGTTCCACCATTTGGGGCCTCCTCACGCCTGGCCTTGGCGCTCGCTCTGCTCCCGGGTTCACCAGCGCCAACATCTCCCCCGGGGGGGGAGGCAACCAGGGAGGTGCCGGCGAATGCCACTGGGGGCACTCCGCAGATTGGGGCCTCCTCACGCCCAGCCACTGGGAGCCCGTCGACAGCAGCTGGGAGACGGCGGCCACCAAGGACACTGATGCCGACTTCTGCAGGCTTCCTGGCATCTGCCCTCGCCCCGGGGTCTTGCTAGGGCTCGTGGAATTCACTTCGCCACGGGCATTTCAGCTAGTGGAGTATAATGCTTGTTTGTGATCTGAAAGAAAGAAGCAAGAATCAAGAGGAATATACAAAATGACTTCCTTTCCCCCCTTTGGTTATTTGCCTATGGTATACCAATGTAAATATCAGTGATAGATTTTAATCGGGTTCCGGTGTCTGAGTCTAGTTACCCATTCCTTTTGGCAATTACAGACAACAGCACAGAAGTAAATCAGCAGCTTAGCTAGCCAAAACTTCTCACCAAGAAGGAACATTTTGTTGAGAAATAAGCTTTGTTGCTAAACCAGGCTGAACCAAGCATTCTCTTATCTACGTCAGCAGGTTTGCCTTTTTACAAAAAAAGGGAGGTGGCTCCATAAAAGAGGCATAGAGATGATAAGAAAAGAGTTATCTATAAAACGTCTGCCACCACTCCCAGCACAACAGAAAGGGGCTAGCCACCATTTCGGTTCTTGGCATCTGTTGTAGCCTCTGTTGGAATGGCCTGGCCTGACTCTCAAGAGCTGTGTAAGGCTCGTGCAAATCTCTGATTTTAATGTTGTATATGCCATTAAAGGTTTATTGATTGGCTCGTGCAAAGAAGAGGGAGTAGACCTGTGACGATCCCAGTTCTCTTCCCTGAGGAGTTGATCCTTTCTCCCTTCCTCACCCTTCACATCACAAGCTACTTTTGAAACAGAAGATTGATGCACCCCCCGGGCTTTGGGTGTGCGTGTGTGTCTGGATTCTTCCTTGCGTGCTCTGTGCAGATTGCCCTCCAAGCCTCTGTCTGCCCATGTCTCCAATCTGCTTTGGTTTTTTAAAAATTAAGTTTGTTTAATACATTGTACATATATATCACTCCCCCAAAAAAAGAAAAAGATTTTTTAAAAATATTCTGCGGTGTGGAGTTTAACAGTAAAATTAATAAAGACAGATTTATACAATCAAGGGAAGTATCAACAGGAAATCAGGACAGGGAAGGTTTGATCAGAAAATTGCCCCCACAAAGTATTTTGGAATCTACCCCGTCATACCACAGGAGGACGACCTCTTCTACACCCTCATTCCCTGAAATACCTGGGACCTGTCAACAAGAGAAAAGAAAAAACTCCGAATTCACATACAAACTAAGTGGGGAAAGGAAGAGGCCAGAGCAATGGGCTCACAATCCCAAATTCATCTGCAGAATGGGGGGGGGGGGGGGCCCATGGCGATAGGCAGGGGGCTCACCTTCCCCAAGCCACTTCACAGAATAAAATGACAAGTAAAACCATCTGCTTTGTGTGAAAGTCAGCCAGGCTGTTATAGTTCCCCTGCTCTGGCACCATTATTAATTTGTCACTTCATTTCCTAACCCTTTCTGGTTACCTTGCTGTGCCTAGTGTAGGTTTGGAGCACCGTGTGCTATTTCTGCATGATGCTGGTTGGCATTCAGTCAATGTTTAGTTGTAGTAATAGTAGCAAGCACCTTGCTGATATAGTATAAGCTCAGCGCCTCACCCAGCTAGATCTTGGCAAGGTCAGTGGACTCGTTTTGCATTAAATCATGCAGTTTCTTGCTGGTTTATGTATGGTTGGTTAGGTGTTAAATAGCAACTCTGGAGAATCCAAAGAACGGTAGCCCCATGTTTCCTCAATCATCTTGCCTTTTTAAGAAGGTGGCTTATAGTGATCTTTTTTTAGAGCTTGTATTGTATCGTATCTCAATGGCAGCATAAAGCTCTGGGGTGTGAACTGACATAATTCTACCACTTCACCTGGCTGGAACTGCAATTGGTGACAGTTTGGTTTTATTGGTTTTACTAGGAAAAAGGCCCGTTGTGGAAATAAGTACAACGACCTCTAGAGAGAGGCTCTGGGCGGGTGCCCCGGCCTTGGACACTCAGTGTCAATTTGCCATGGTGACCTCAGCAGGGTATAATGACACTGAGTCCATCATTTTCTCCAGAGGAACTGATCTCTGCTACCTAAAGAACAGTTGTAATTTTGAGTGATCTTCAGCCCTCACCTGGAGATTGGCAACGATGGTTCCCCAAAGGGAATCATCAACCTACCTTTATTTCCCCCTCACTCTTCAGCTTTCCACCCCACACACACCTGCAGCCTGTCCCGTGCTCTGAAGCCCTGACTGCTACGTCACATTGGCTGTCATACGGGGGCCACCTCAGCAGCATACACAAGGATACAGAGCACACCATTTTCTCCAGGGGAACGAATCTCTGTCATCTGGAAAGCAGTTGTAATTCTGAGTGATCTCCAGCCCTCATCTGGAGATTGGACACATTTTACCTCAGAACAGCAAACTGTTTAGAATGTTAGAGGCAAAAGCCAATCAAGTCGCATATGCAAACGACCTCTGTGTTCCGAGGCAAAGGCCAATGAGGCTGCATATGCAAATAACCTCTGTGTTCTGACTGGCTATGGGGGGGAGAGGAACAGCAAAATGTTTAGAATGTTGGCGGCAGGACTCAGGCAAAGCAGCCAGTGGATAGGGAGACCCTCTGAATGACAGATCAGAGAGCGAACTGATTTTGGAGTGTGTGGAATGTTCTAGAGAAGTGCCACCACCATTCGGCTTTTATTTATAAGGGAGATACCCCACCCTTCACTACCCAAAGGAATCTGGGAGCGGCTTACAATCACCTTCCCTTGCCCTCCCTGGAACAGACACCCTGTGAGGTAGGTACATAACCCTGCTTCTTTGTGAGCTGCCTTTCTGCACCGGCATCACTGCCCACCTTCCCTTGGTCTTCCGTGGAGTTCTTCAAGCAGGGTCCCCAACGTGGTGCCCATCGATATCTTTCCTGGCCCTTGCCAAGCGTTTTCAGAAAGTGGGTGAGGACATGTGGGGCTCTTGCCTGGCAGGTCTTTTAATTGGCCACTGGAGAGTTGATTGGCTGTGCAGATTAAAATACAGCGTTTCTTTGGCGACTGCCACTGCGGTATTGGTTTTAGTCTCTCTCCTCTTTCTTGGTGTATTTTTAGAATTACTGCTCTTTTCATTAATAAAAGGTGAAAGATTTCTACAGTCTGGTTTTATTCTATTTAGTTGCTGGAGTTTGAATTTTTCTTTTGCTCTTTTTTCTATTTTTTGAAATAAGTAAATAAAATTACTGCTCTTTTCCCTGCATTCTTGCTTCTTCTGTGTGTGTGGCTGGCTCCATCTTGTTCTGTGGTGGCAGAATTCTCAAGGTGCCCGTCGGGACAAGAAAAGGGTGAGGGTGCCTATCCGAAAGAATCTCCTTTTCAGTTTTACCTCTACAGTGAAGATACATCTATAGACTTGCTGCAGATAGTTGGGAGAGAAAGCCTGTCCATTTCTGTGTTGCGCTCTCTCTCTCTCTCTCTCTCTCTCTCTCTCTCTCTCTCTGTCTCTCTCTGTCTCTCTCTGTCTCTCTCTCTCTCTCTCTGTCTCTCTGTCTCTCTGTCTCTGTCTCTCTGTCTCTCTGTCTCTGTCTCTGTAAAAATACTCCAGTGTGCACCTTCATGAAGGGGAAAATTCCCTCCCTGGAGCAGCGTCTGGGTCAGATGCCTTGCCTTAGGGCTGGCAGGGTAGGCAATGAGGAGAGTTATTTTGGCAGGAGTTGAGGGGCTTGGGGCTATTTATAAAAACTTTTAAAATTACAGTATTTCTGCTCTGTCTGTAGTGAACACGTGCCCTTGGCGGAAGGAAGGAAAGAAGAAGAAGTGGAAGTAGTAGTGGGGGAAAGGGCCAGGAAAAGACAAATTATTTGAGCTACTATGTGCTTGGTGCAGAGACCAGATAATGTGCAGCTGCCATAGAACGGGGATAGTGCTAAAAGAGACTTGCCAAAATAGTCATTTCCCCCCCTCTGATTTGGAAACAGCCAAAGTACCAAGAAGCGCCTTTTCTTTTTTAACTATGGGTATCTCTAAGCATTGTTTATAGACTGCCGTGTCCCTGAAGCCCTTCCCTTATTCTTGACATACTTGACAGCCCAATCCACAGTGTCGTTAAGCCCGAAGCCCTTGGAATTAAACAGATACGGCGCTGGTTGTCTAAATTGGCTTAAGCCCTTCATCTTCGTTGGGTTGGGGATCAGGCTGCATGTATCTGTAGTAGCTGGATTACATCCGTGGCTTTGATAAGAGCTGCTGTCACCTCCTGTCACGTCTGCAGACTTTTTTTTTGGCCTTATGCTCATGGGCTGAGCATCCATTATTTATGAGTCAGACACATCTTTCACAGTATCTGTGTTGCAACTGACTGTTAATTTTCTGTGCTGGAGTGGGGCGGTGTGCTGGTGGAAAGCACAAAGTGTGTGTGTTGCATGCCAGGGGAACTTAAAACGGGTGATACATCTGCCTCCTGAGTACTTCTTATCTACCTAATCAACAAGGGATATGTCAGTGCAATATCTGAACTCATTTAGCTCGAGTCAGCCTCATGAACCCTTAGGCGGAGGGTCTTTTAATGAAAAATCTGCCGACTGATTTACAAATCCCAAGAAGGCAGAAAACTTCCCGTCTCTTCAGCCATCCGCCATTCTCGGTCCCCTGCAGTAGCACAGGCTGGCTGCAGCTGCTGGAGCCCCTGCTCCTGGCTCCGTTACTCGTGCATGTGCTACATTTGCATCCGGCCCTTTTTTCCCTAGCTCAGAGCAATCTTCTAGATTAAGCTGTGGGAGGGTGGGTTGGTATGTGTGCAGCGGTGATGCTTCCGCTCTCTTAAACCACAGTTTAGGGCAGGGGTGTCGAACTCATTTGTTGTGAGGGCTGGATCTGACATAAATGAGACCTTGTTGGGCCGGGCCACGTGCATCATAAAATGTAATGGCAGGTAGCGGAGATATAAACGTTATAAAGGACACAAACACAAAGATTTTTTTTAACTTAAAATCATGCTTAAAACATGAGCACTCTTGCAATATTTTGTTTATTTAACAGTGTCTGATAACTGACACCTTTTGCTCTGAATTATTGCATCAAAATGTCTGTGCTGTTGCAATCTTGAGTATGCTGTTTAGGTGTGTATCTGTAAGCTGCAAACCTACGATGACGCAGCAGCAGCAGAACTGGAAGAAGAAGCAGAAGACAGCCAGTTCCACTGCGGGCCTGATAGAAGCCCTCCGGGGGCCACATCCAGCCCCCGGGCTGCATGTTTGACTCCCCTGGTTTAGGGGACCAGACTTTGGAATTGCATACCTCTGCTTCCCTGCTGGCCTTAAACACACTCTACGGTTAGCATCAGCTTCAAATCCTGATTAGTAGCAAACCTCCTGTTAGCCTTACACCAGCCAGACCAAGTTATACTGGGGAGAGATGGGGCTGTGCAGGGGGAGCACAGGGGGAGTTCTGTGGCCCCATCCCTTTAGCCTTGCAACTTCTGCACTGGTCCAGATGTCAGGCTACCCAATCAAACGCTCAACGACGTTCCTTTGTGGGTTTCTGTTTATTCAGGTTAGTACTGGAGATACCATGAACTCTCGTGTCAGGAATGATGGGTACCAAAATGGTGGTTACAGTTATACCCCCTTCATACCAGACCCCCTGATGCATTAAGCCCAATAAGCAAGCACCTGTGAGCAGGGGCTAAAAGCAGCAGTTATGTTCCCAGCGGGAAAAGCATACTAGGCAGAGGCAGCCCTTCAAGGCCACTAGGCAGATAACTTGGACAGCAGAGACGCAGGGGTTGAGCTGAGAGAGTGAGAAGAGGAGGAGGCCAAGCTCCCCCTCCAGATTCCATTACATGGCAGCACTAGCTGACACTAGAGCGATGTCTCCAGTGTACATTGTGGTCTCCTGCGACTGTATCCGCCAGGCGCATCCTCAGTGACTAAAGGGATGGGCTATTTATAATTGCAAGAAGGCAGTGACAGGAATTCAAAGCATGTGTAAATGTGTAGCAAACATATAGTGAATCTCAAACCCTACTTTATTTATTTATTTATTTATTGCACTTTAGAGCAGACTTTCACCTTGGGCTGCGACTTAGTGGTGGAGCACATTCTTTCAATTCCAAAGGTCCCCAATTGGTATGTCCAGTTGAAGTATCTCAGGCAGCAGGTCCTGGTAAGACCTTTCCCTGAGTCGTATGAGCCACTGGCAGTCAGAGGGTGGACTGTTGACATGACTGGGTCTAAGACAGCTGCACATGTTCAGCCTTTAGCTGTTCCGGTTGCTTGCTTGCTACACTAGGTACTGAGAATCCCCACACAGAGTGACTGTGCTCTGGCAAGCCCATCTGCGCACCTGAGGTTGCATGTGCCTCATTTATTTTTGTTTTACGTTCTCATTCTGGTTCCTGCTTTTCTCTTCTCTCTCTCTTCCTCCCCAGCAGGTTTGACAAACCATCTGTTAAATTCCATTGAAGCTTAACAGCTGTGCTGCAAAAAAAAGAAAAAAAATGGTTTAAAAATCTCAAGTCCCCACAGTCGTGCTCATTAGGGATTTGCTGGATTGTAACTAAGACTTCACCAGGGGAGAGAAGACATGAAGTGAAAAGTTTGTTAGCAGTGGGAGAGATGAAGTATGTATGTGTGGGAATGATCAGGAAGGGATAAACCGCTAAAACTGAAGAACTGTGTGCAGAATACTATTGAAACGGTTGTATTCTGTATAAGGCTTCTTCTGGTCTCACATCAGGGTAGACTGATGGCTATTCTTTGAAGACAGCTTGGAAACTTCCAGTAGTGTAAATGTGGTAGCAAGATGACAGGTGTAGAGAGTCTCCAGATTGGTGGGGGGCATCTGGCTGAGGACTGGAGAAATATTTCCATAATGCCCTCTCGTGCTGAGGGTACACTCTCTGGGGATGAGATGAGACATTGGGAGGCTCTTGGTAGTGAGATATTTGATCCTTAAGCATGGAGAGATACACCAAAGACAACATAAGAGTTGTGCAACAGTGGAATCAGCTGCCTAGGGAGGTGGTGAGCTCCCCCTCAACTGGCAGTCTTTAAGCAGTGGCTGGACAAATCCTTGTCAGGGATGCTTAGGCTGATCCTCCATTGAGCAGGGGGTGGGACTGGATGGCCTCTGTTGTTGTTGTTGTTCAGTCGCACAGTCGAGTCCGACTCTTTGCGACCCCATGGACCAGATCCCGCCAGGCCCTCCTGTCTTCCGCCGTCCTCTGAAGTTGGCTCAATTTCATGTTCGTTGCATCTATGACACTGTCTCACCATCTCATCCTTTGCCGTCCCCGTCTTCTTTGACCTTCAGTCTTTCCCGGCATCAGGGTCTTCTTCTCCAGTGAGTGCTCCCTTCTCATTGGGTGGCCAAAGTATTTGAGCTTCAGTTTCATTATCTGGCCTTCCAGGGAACAGTCAGGGTTGATTTCTTTTAGGATTGACTGATTTGATCTTCTTGCAGTCCAAGGGACTCTCAAGAGTCTTCTCCAGCACCATAGTTCAAAAGAATCCATTCTTCGGCGCTCGGCCTTCCTTATAGTCCAACTCTCGCAGCCATACATGACTACTGGGAATACCATTGCTTTGACCATGCGGACTTTTGTTGGCAGGGTGATGTCTCTACTTTTTATCATGCTGTTTAGGTTCGCCATCGCTTTCCTCCCAAGGAGCAGGCGTCTTTTAATTTCATGGCTGCTGTCACAGTCTGTGGTGATCTGGGATCCCAGGAATGTGAAGTCTGTCACTACTTCCACGACTTCCCCTTCTATTTGCCTCTGTGGCCTCTTCCAACTTTGTGATTCTATGATTCTATAACGCTGGACGTGGTCCTCAGTGATCCGGAATGGCCTGCAGTGAGATGGAAGTGTTGTCTTGGTTTGAAACTGTTATCGCAGCAGTATTAAGTTTTTGCTATTGTGAATGGAACTTTGCCCCAAAATTCTAACATGATTTGATTTAAAAGCTCCTAAAAACGAGGGGATTAGACAAAACAAAACTGAAACATAGGCTAAAGAGGATCAGATTTCTTCAGAATGCTTGGAAGTGGTTTAAATCCACATAACAGAAGTTCAGGCAGAATCTCTCTTTCCCAGGAGAGGGAAGGGACCATCAGATTAGGAGGATGCCAGCATGGTTATCAAAAAGAAGCCATGAAAAGGAGGTAGGCTTTCTTTAAAAAGTGGAAGTCTTGCCAAAATAAGGTGGAGTACAGAATAAGGTGATATTAACATGGGTGAACAGAGAATATGAAGAGCATGTGGCTAAAAACATTAAGGCTTAGAATAAGATTACACCAGAAGCAGGAAACCAGCCAGGGAGGAGTCTGGGTTCTTGGATGACAGAAAAGATTTGCTAAAAGATGGGGCTGTTGTAGAGAAAGTACAGTAAATGATTTTATTTTATTTTTTTGCATCATGAGGCAGTTATTCACACTGTGGTATTGAAAGAATTGAAATAGAATTGGTGAAGGATGACATTCTAAGGCTGATGAATAAATTTAAACATGTCTCCAAGCCTGGATGGCACAAACCTGGGGATTCATAAGGAATTCAGATTCAAAACTGATGGTCTCCTAAAAAACATATGTAATGTTTCATTAAAATCCTCCGTTCCAGAAGATTGAAAGTTAGCAAATGTAATGCCAGTTTTTAGAAAGGAATCCAGAAGAAATCAGAGAAATTAGTGGCTTCTTGGCCTATCTTCTGTTCCAGGTAAATTGATGGAAACTGTTATTAACAATAGAATTATAAAGCAATACAGAAACAAGCCATGCTAAGGAAGAATCAGGACGGTTTCAGTGAAGGGAAATTCTGTTTCAAACTTTCTGTAGTTCTTTTGGAGGATTAAGTAAATGTGTGGGCATTGAGATCCAATAGACATTATGGACTTCGAAAAGGCTTTTGACAAAGCCCCTCACTAAAGCCTACTGAGAAACTTAGCAGTCATGGGATAAGTCAGATTCTCTTGTTGATTAGAAATTGTTTAAATGGCAGGAAGCTAAGTAGGAGTAAATGGGTAGTTCTTGCAGTGAAGGGAATTAACCAGTGGGGGTCCGTGGTGCTATTAATTTGAAAAGAGGTGGAATTGGGGGTGAGCAGTGAGGGTGCCAGGTTTGTGGATAACACCCTATTATTCAGGCTGGTGAGAAACAAAGTGGATTGTGGAGAGCTCCAAAAAGATCTCTCCAAACATGGTGAGTGGGGTAGCAAATGAAGTTCACTGAGTACATGTAAAATGATCCACTGAGGTGAAAAGTATTAACTTTTAATGTATGCTTGTGAGGTCTGCACATGCAGAGACTGAGCAGAAAAAGATTCTTGGGAGTGATGATACAGAGTGTGATGAAAAAGCAGGTAGAGAAAGAGGTACTTTTCTCCCTTTCTCACAATACAAGAACTCGTGGGCACTCAATGAAATTGCTGAGCGGTCAGGTTAGAACGGATAAAAGGAAGTTCTTCTCCAGCCAAAGAGTGATTAACACATGGAATTCACTGCCACAGGAGGTGGTGACGGCTACAAGCATGGACGGCTTCAAAAGGGAATTAGATAAGCATATGGAGCAGAGGTCCATCAGTGGCTATTAGCCACAAGGTATAGATAGGGGCTCTGGGGCAAGTGATGCTCTGTCTTCTTGGTGCTTGGGCGGGGTCAAAAGTGGGAGGGCTTCGAATGTCCTGGCCCCACTGCTGGACCTCCTGATGGCACTGGTATTTCTGGCCACTGTGTGACACAGAGTGTTGGACTGGATGGGCCTTTGGCCTGATCCAACATTGGCGTCTCTTATGTTCTTATGTTCTTAAAAGTGCTTGGGGGGGTCAACAGTGGGAGGGCTAATGTCCTGTCCCCACTGGTGGACCTCCTGATGGCACCTGGTATTTCTGGCCACTGTGTGACACAGAGTGTTGGACTGGATGGGCCTTTGGTCTGATCCAACATTGGCGTCTCTTATGTTCTTAAATGTCGATTCACTCTGCAGCATCAGTGAAAAAGGCAAATTCGTTGTATGGATTGAAAACAAAACAGCCAGTATCACAGTGTCCTATTAAGCTATGATGTGTTCTTATTTGAAGTATAATGTACAGTTGTGGTCTCTGAATTTGTAAATCGCTATTGTAGGGTTGAAAAAGGTTCATGAAAGGGCAACCAAAAACAAACCAGGCTTTGGGGTGCATTTCCTGTGTGCATTTCCTGATGAATTTGGGGCTTTTTAGTTTAAAGAAAGATTACTAAGGGAAGAAGTGATAGAGGTTTATACAGTTATGCGTAGTGTGGAGAAAATGGACAGAGAACTAGTTGTGCTTCTCAAAGCACTACAACTTGCAGGCATCCTATTAAACTGGTCAGTAGATTCAGGAGACACTGAAGGAAGTAGCTGTTCATTCAAAGAGTAAGTAACTTGTGGACTTCTCTACCATAGGATGTAATGATGGCCACTAGTTTAATTGATTGTCAAAGGGACAACTTTGTTAAAGATAAGTCTGCCACTAAATGGAGCCTTCATATTCAGTCACCATATGAATTCCATTACTGGGGATGACAACAACGGAAGGCTTTGGCCTGTCTGCCATGCTTGTAGACTTTTAAGGGCATTTGTTTGGCTCGTATCTGGAACAGGATGGTGGCCTGACTATTTACAATCCCGCACCGATGATTTTTACATAATCTAGTGTTCCGAGGCCGGGCGCAAGAGCCGCCCACACGGCCGAGCACATCGACCCGGCCTAGGAGGGACGGAAGCCGGCATGACCCCGCCCCAGGAGCTGCGTCTGCGGCTTTGTAGGGGGGCGGGGCCAGGGAGGTTGGAGGGCACCAAGGGGAGCGGGAACGTTGGGAGGGGGGAGGAAGGAGGAAAGGCCAGGGATGACTCCTGGGTGAACGGGTGAAGAACAGAGAGAGGACTGTCGCGCAGCGCGTTTGGAAAGTTGAACCAGCACCTCAGTCACACTTGCATTCACCAGCAGTCTTTCCACTCACCAGAGGCTTTCCAATAGTCAACCACACTGAGACAGTCCAGTGGTTACTATATACAGGAATCTATTTACAATATTTACAGCTCTCCAACAAACTGCTCCGCCAGACTCCATCCACCATCAAGAGAGAACATACAGAGATACATACCCACATATATACATTGGTCAGCCAATCAGATCAGTGCTGACACATTTTGACTTGGCTGGCCTCTGCCAAGTCTAAACCGGCTGAATCTGGTTCAGTGCAGCTGTCAGCTGTCAGGTAGATCTTCCTGATCATTGTGCTGAAGCTTACACACCGACAAGGACACCCCTTCCAGCAGGGACGGGTGGGTAGGGAAGGTGACGTAACTGCCCTCCCCCGTCCAGGTGTCTGAGGCCGCTATTACTCCTGACGAACCAGGTGGGGAGACATCGTGGCTGGGCTTGGTGGCAAAGGGAGCTCGAGTGATGAGGACAGTGACGGGTCATCACCGAGCTCCTGTGACATCTAGATAGTCTGTTGCCTCCCATGTAAACATGGTCCTGGGTCCAGAGGCTGGTGTGCTAGTTGTGCTTTCCCAAAGAGGCTTTGTGTTTGTATTTCTTAATAGCTTTCCAAGTTGCCTAGCAAAGGGCTTTAGAAAGGCAGCAGGTATTTCAAAAGCAATTTGTGGTATGGATGTGATGGAGAAAAAAAGAACAGAAGATCTATGCAAGGGCTTTTAGGCATGTCTAGAGTAGCTTTCAAGATCCTGGCCAAGATCATTAAAGTAAATATAAAGGACTTGTCTTAGTGACTAGGGGCAAAATATGCTAGAACCAGCATTTTCTTTTTAATGGGGAGGGGGAGATGGTGGGCACTCCAACTGGTTGCTTGTTAATGAGATTTAATGCCATGCTTTCTCATTCTGATTCATGAACGAGGCTGTGACCCGAGATGCCTGTGTTAAATTTCATTGAAATGGTATTGGGAGGAAAGGAAATATTCCTGCAGAACTGTAGAGTAGTGCCAATTAATTTAATTGCAGGTTGAGAAGAGGACTTGAAGTGCTTCAACCTCTTAACTTTAGAAGTAGAGCTGTAGCTATTCTAAATGTAGCTTAAATCATACCATGTCGCCACTTTTGAGAAGTAAAATAGCTGCAAAGGGACTTCAGGGAATCTGCAGCAAATCAGGGTAATCTGCGTTACAATAAATTTCATTCCTACTGAATACGATCTCCTAGGAAAACCTGTTTCATAGGCTCTAAATGATGGTCATTGTAATGTAACGCAGATGGTGGGGTGTTGTGGCTTATTAAAAACAGAACCATGGCTGAAAATTGTGTTTCTAGGCAAGTACCACCAAAGGGAGTTGATCAACTTTTTCCCCCCTCTATCTGAAAAGCATATTTGGAAATTAAGATTCTGGAGCAATATCGTTCCTTTAATATTTTAAATCATGCCCTTAATTCCTAGGAGCACTATGTCTGTGAAGTCATTTCTCCAGTTACAATAATTTGTTGTTGTTGTTGTTTTACTGTCAGCTGTTTGTGATTGTGGAATCTTAAACAGATGAATTCTGCAGGAATGTTTGTGTGATTGTGATATGTTAGTGTTGAACAGTAGATCTAGACATTCGACAGTAGACAGTGAGTTAGGGGAACAAAGGGGAAGAAGTAGTGGGCTTATATGGGAGTGCCTAGCATTTCTCCACCTAGTTGTTTTTTGTCCTTAGTATGTGTTTGCAACCTGTACCTGGGACAGATCGAGAGGGTAACCATGTTTGTCTGTAGCAGTAGAAAAGTGTAAAAATCCAGCAGCACCTTAAAGATTAACAAAATTCATGGTAGGGGATGAGCTTTCCTGAGTCACTGCTCACTTCTTCAGATACCCAGGACAAGAGGCTACTGTTAGGACAGAATATGGAGAAACAGAATGGTTTCTAATTGGCAAAGGTGTCAGACAAGGGTGTGTTTTATCTCGCGATCTCTTTAATCTGTATGCAGAACATATCATAAGGAAAGCAGAATTAGATTTAGTTGAAAGTGGAGTGAAAATTGGTGGAAAGAACATTAACGATTTGAGATATGCAGATGACACCATGTTTTCAGCTGTTTGAAATTTCTGCTTGTTTTCAAATTTCTGTAGTCCAAATCCTATTGTACTGTTCATTGGATGTCCCATTCTGTTGATTGTACTTGATTATACTAATGTAAACCACCTTGAGTCTCACAAGAAAGGCAGACTACAAATAGCATAATAATAATGCATTGATCCTTTACTAAATACAGTTTGAATATTCAGCAAAGATATAACAATGGTATTTGCCCATGACAAATGTGCAGCATTAGTATTGAATAGAGGAAAGATGGTTGAACAAGAAGAAATCAAGATGCCCAACAACAACATCATCAAAACACTGGGCTTTAAAGAAAACTACAAATATCTTGGAATTTTTCCCCATTACTATGTATGGGTGTGAAAGTTGGGCAGTGAAGAAAGCAGATAGGAAGAGAATTAATTTGAAATGTGGTGTTGAAAGACAGTTTTACGGATACTGTGGACTGCCAAAAAGACACATTCTCGATCAAATCAAACCTGAACTCTCCCTAGAAGATAAAATGTCTAAACTGAGGCTATTGTACTTTGATCACATTATAAGAAGACACAAGTCACTGGAAAAGACAATAATGCTAGAGAAAGCTGAAGGTAGCAGGAAAAGAGGAAGACGCAACATGAGATGGATTGACGCAATAAAGGAAGCCATGGCCTTCCGTTTGCAAGACCTGAGCAAGGCTGTTAATAATAGGATGTTCTGGAGGACATTAATCCATAGGATCACCATAAATTGGAACCAAATTGACGGCTCTTAACACACACGTGTTTGCTGCATGGGATGTGGGCAATAAGGGATTCGCAAGGAGAAAGTGAGTGAAATGCCTGTCCACACATACCTATCCACCGCACCTTCTTTCAGCCATTTGCAGTTGTTCGTGTTGGGAACAGAATGAGGCAGGTGATGTCTTAACAGTCAAATGCAGGGCATTTCTTAGGAGAGTGGAAGCCATTTTATTAGCTTTTGGTTTTGAGAATTTTTGAGAAATCTGAGTCTTGTGTAGCTATTTGGCTCCCTAAGGTTGAGGTTAATTTCAGTTATGCATGGCTGTCCTTTTGTTCTTCCTGAATAGGTTGTAGTCCAGGAATCCCTTGATAGTTGTAATAGTAATACAATCAGCTGTCTTGAATTTTAAATTGAGCAAAATAAGTCATTAATTTAGACCTGATTCATAATTTAACTGTAACTGACTTACCCATTCAAATGACAGCTCCAGTGAGCAGTATAATTTCTGGAGAGGGATGTTTTGAAAGCCCCATCCCCCTTTAAATGATCAGAAAGTTGCATTGGTAAAGAGATAGGGATTGTATTACTGTATTACTACCTTATCACTTTAAGTTTGCTCCCAACTACTACACCACCCCATCACTTTTAAAAGCTTTGTTTTCAGCTGTTTGAAATTTCTGCTTGTTTTCAAATTTCTGTAGTCCAAATCCTATTGTACTGTTCATTGGATGTCCCATTCTGTTGATTGTACTTGATTATACTAATGTAAACCACCTTGAGTCTCACAAGAAAGGCAGACTACAAATAGCATAATAATAATGCATTGATCCTTTACTAAATACAGTTTGAATATTCAGCAAAGATATAACAATGGTATTTGCCCATGACAAATGTGCAGCATTAGTATTGAATAGAGGAAAGATGGTTGAACAAGAAGAAATCAAGATGCCCAACAACAACATCATCAAAACACTGGGCTTTAAAGAAAACTACAAATATCTTGGAATTTTGAAAGCTGCCCTCAAACATACCCTTGTTAAGAAAAATACAACCAAGGAGTACTACCAATGAGTTAAAAAGATATTGCAAACAAAATTAAATGGAGGCAACATGGTAAAGGGAAGTAACACGTGAGCAGTCCCAGTTCTAAATTACATAGCTGGTATTATCGATTGGAAACAAACAGAACTAGAAGCATTAGATTGCAAAACTCGCAAGATAATGGCGATGCATCATGCACTACGTCCTAGAAGTGATGTTGATCATCTTTACTCACCAAGAAAATTAGGTGGAAGAGGTCTCCTGAAAGTTAAGCAAGTGGTTGAAGAAGAACAATGAGCACTGAATGAATACACCAGGAAAATCAAAGAGAGGCTTCTAGTTGAAATATACAAGGCAGGAATATTTAAAGTTACAGAAACCAAAGAAGATCACAAAAAGATTGCAATCAAAACTCACTTTGGCAACTGGAAACAAAAGCACTTGCATGGGCAATATTTGAAAGACATAGAGAACAAAGTTGATAACAAAAACACCTGGAAGTAGCTCCAAAATGGGCACTTGAAGAACAGAAGAACTCATTCTAAGCTGCACAGGAGCTGGCAGTCAAAACTAATAGTATCAAAGCCAAGATTCAGAAGACCAGTGATGACAGCAAATGAAACAGCCGACCACATGGTCAGCGCCTGCACTATAACTGCTCAAACTGACTATAAAGAACATCACGATAGAGTTGCAGCTATGTTGCCTTGGAGTCTTTGCAAGAAGCATGGCTTACCATCAGCCAGAAATTTATGGGAGCACAAACCAGACAAGATGATTTATTTATTCATTCAAATTTATGTTCCATCCTCCCCGCAAGTGGGCTCAGGACAGATCACAGCAAATAACTAGGCCATTTGGCATCACAAAAAACACAATAGTAAATGGTTAATTAAAACATTAAAACAAAGAATTTAAAACAGATTGCACCAGTTGTTGCACAGTCTCTGATACTGGGGCCGCATGGAAGTAGTGTCTTCAGCAGGGGAGACCAACTTTTTTACTGGATGCCCGCCACCTCAACCAAAGGCCTGGTGGAACAGCTCCATTTTACAGACCTGTGGAACAATAGAAGGTCCCCCAGGGCCCTGATCTCCCGTGGGAACTTGTTCCACCAGGCTGGGGCCAGGGCAGAGAAAGCCATGGTCCTGGCTGAAGCTAAACAGACATCCCTCCGGCTGGGGACAGCCAGCAGATCTTGACTGGCAGAGCACAAGAAAGCCATGGTCCTGGCTGAAGCTAAACAGACATCCCAACAGACATCCCTCCGGCTGGGGACAGCCAGCAGATCTTGACTGGCAGAGCACAAGTCTCTCTTGGGCACATATGGGGAGAGGAGGTCACTTAGGTATGTCAGTCCCAAGCCACACAAGGCTGTGAAGGTCAATACCAGTACCAGGAAGCAGATCCGGTACCCAATTGGCAGACAGTGTAATTGGCATAGTGCCGGCTGAATGTATGCCTGCACAGGCAACACAAGTCAGCAGGCGCACCGCTGCATTTTGCACCAGCTGGAGTTTCCAGATCAACCGCAAGGGCAAGCTCACCAGTTACAGTAATCAAGCCTGGAAGTGTCCATTGCATGGGTCACTGTAGCCAAGTCCCGGGGGGAGGGGTAAGGGGCCAGCTGCCTGATCTGCCAGAGATGATAAAAGGCAGACCTAGCAACTGTGGTGACTTGGGCCTCTGTAGAAAGCCAGGCATCCAGGGTCACCCCCAGGCTCCTCACCTTCAGGGCTGGCACAAGTAATATGCCATCCAATGCCCTCCCCACGGGCTTTAACCAGCCAGGAAGGGCACAGGTCAAGAAGCCAAGTGGTTGGTTGGTTGATTGATTGATTGATTTAATTTGTATGCCGCCCTCCTGGTGTTAAGGGATGTGCTTAAAATTGTATTTTATTTGTATTGTGCTGATGGAATGTATTTGCTTTGTGTATGGATTTGAGAAAACTGTGTGCTTTGGTCTGCTTGCATCTGGAAGCTGCTATGCTGATGTGCTGCCTGCACTGGTATGCTAGTGAAGACACACACACCCCTACCCGCCCAGCCTGGGAAGAAGAAGGCAATCTCCATTATGGTCAGCCAAGAGGACTCTCACAAACAACAGGTCCTCCACCATCAAGGAATTTCTGGTCAACACGTAACCCTGATATCTGGTTTGCATCTGAAAGTGACTGTTTCCTGTTTACTGCTTGGGAACCAACTAGAGCATCTACACATCAAAAGTTTCCGGGGTACCAAGAGTTTCACACCTTGACCAGATGCTTCCATTGAGTTAAAGGTTAAGATTTGAATATTGCCCACTCCCTCTAGGTAGATACGTCACCTCCCAGTAACCAATAGGTATAGGGAATGGGACAGACTACAGGTATGAGGTTGGCACGGATGCCAACCCCCAAACTAGGTTATAAAAGGCGAGGTTCAACCTTTGTTCCACGCTAGCCATCTTTACCCCACCTAGGCAACTCAAGTTCTTCTGCAGGTAATTCTCACGTGCTATCTTGGACTGCAGCCAAGAAGCCCACACGTGTTGGCTGGTTCCAACTGTGTGAAGTAGAATCCCTCTAGTTAGATCTTTTGTTCCCGCATTCTTCATTGAGAAGGTCAAACTCTCTTCTGGATCAGATAAGTATAACCGTTACCCTTTTCTGTGTTCCTCACCAATGAGTTAAAGGTTATTATTTTCTACACTGATTGTTTTCTATTTCTATTGTATCTAAAGGAACTTGTGAGTGTGTGAGTGTGAATCTGTTTTTGTATGCCTGTGAATTCAACTAGTATTCAGTAAAGAGAACAACTTATTTTATAAACATCCAGTCGTGTTGTCTCTTTCTTGGGGGGAAAAGGAGTCTCAGTTCTGGTTCTGCTCTCTGTATACACTGGTCAAAAGAACCCACGAGCCCCCATCATACATAAGACGGATTTGGGCTAACGGATTGGTCTCCCAACGGGGTTCTCTCCTAACACTGGCCAAGGGCAGCTTACAGAACAGGGTAAAAATTCCAACAATACATATAAAAACACAGCAACACTTAATATAAATACAGTATTAAAAACAAAACGTAATAATAAAGCGCTAGCATAGTTCTTCACTTTTAACTTGGTCGGCTTCACAGCTGCCAGGACCCCATCGACATCCTGAGAAAATCAGTTGAAGTGGTCCAACATTGGACCTGAAGACGAACAAGGGGCTTCCAGTTCCTTTACAGTATCAACTGTAGCCAGGAGGTCCTGGCAGAGTGATAAAACTTTATCTGCAAAATAAGTCGCAAATGCCTCACAGCCAATATCCAATTCCCTAGCATTTTGTTTACCTTGTGGCAATTAAGTAAGTGATTGAATAGTTCTAAACAATTGAGCCAGGCATGACTTTGCAGATGCAGTGGAGACTGCATAGAATTGTCTCTTAGTGGCCTTCACTGCCATCTCATAGACCCTCATAAACGTTCTATAAAATGTTCTTGTTCCTCTGTCATGAGTATGCTACCACACTCACTCTAGCTGTCTCAGCTCTCGTTTCATCGTCTGCAGCTCCAAGGTATACCATGGGGCTACTTTGGCACAAGGGTGGAGAGGGCGCTGGGGGGCAATCTCGTCAATGGCTTCGGAGAACTGGGAGTGCCAATCCTCCATCAGCTCATCTAACAAGCTACCAGGGGGCATCGGATCTCGCAGAGCATCCTGAAGCCACTCAGGGTCCATCTGACTCCACTGGCAAGCAAAAACGCTTGCCGCCTGAACAGGGAGAGTTTGGTGTGCTCAGCCAGATCTTCAGGGCTAAGTGGTCTGATCATCTGTAGTCATCAGCTCCACATTTATCCCTATCCCAAAAATCAAATCCAGCGTGTGGCTTGTTTGATGCATGGGAGTCGATACAAACTGGGAGAGTCTCCATGGACGACACTAGGTCCTTGGCCTGAGAGGACGCTGCATCATCAGCATGGACATTGAAGTCCCTCAAAAGTAATCACCTGAGGTTCTCCGTTGCCCAGCCAAAAACTGCATCCAGCAGGCCAGGCAGGGTATCTGCTATTGCATTAGGTGGACGGTACACCAGCCAGAGAGCCAAACTCTCCTCGATCTCCCATGCCAGGCCAACACATTCAACGCAGGCAATTTTTGGAGCTAGGAGCACCCTGAAAGAAAAGGTATCTCAGATGAGCAATGCCACACACATCTCCCCGTCCAGTTGTCCAGGACTGGTGAAGGACCGAGAAACCAGGTGGGGCAAGTTGGTTAAGGACAACAGTTTGCCCTCCTGCACCCAGGTCTCAGTCATACAGGCTGTGTCTGCATCATGCTATGGAGATACTCTTGCAGAACAGAGGTCTTGTTGATAGACCTGGGATTAAACAGAACCAGTGTCGGAGATGGGTAACCAGTCCTTGCCCTGCAACCCACATTCCTTGGTATGGGATGTAGGTGGGAAGAGGTCCAAGCATTACCAGATCTCTGGCCTCTTCTGTTCCATTTCAAAGAATATCTCCTAGTCCCACCACTATGGAGAATGATGAAATGAAGATTCTTCGGGGCTTCCGATTACAAACCAATAAACACCTGGAGCATAACACACCTGAAATCACAGTTGTAGAAAAAATGAGAAGTAGGGTTTGGATCATTGACACTGCAATCCCAGTAGACAGCAGAACAGAAAAGAAAGAACAGGAGAAAATCACAAAGTGCCAAGACCTATTAACAGAGTTAGAGTGCCTCTGGGAGAAGAAGGTGACCATCGTGCCAGTTGTCACAGGAGCCCTTGGAGCAGTGCCAAGAGGTCTCAAGAAACACTTGGACATTTTGAGCATTAAGCAAATAATACCAGCTTGGCTCCAGAAGACAGTGTTTTTTGAAACAGTGAAGATACCTCTGCAATTCCTGAGAACCTGGCTAGCTCTCGAATTGCAGAACACCATCTACCAGTCAAATATTTGGCTTTCATAATTCTTAATAATATGTAATAATATATTTGAGATGCTGTTGTATTTACTAAATATCTGCACTGCAGGCAAACTGTTGATTTCAACTAAATATTGCCATGGTCCTGCAACTCCAGGCAGAAGATGGAGTGTTGTGGTGGTGGTAGGAAATAGGGCCATATCATGTTAATCTCTTTGCATGACCAGTGTCAACAGCTGACTGGTTCCCAGTTTGGCCAGAGCTCTCAAGTGCAACATTTTAACAGCCAACAAGCACTAATCACATTTTTCCTTGAGTTGTTGTAGAAATGTAAAACATTGTCATTTACAAGTATCATTTCATGAGAAAGGGGGAAAGCAGTTTTATGAACTGAGCTGATGCTGGGTGGTGTCAGCTTCCAGCAGTTGTGTGTTCTGATGTGGCCTCTACTTTGAGCAGCAGCGTCTTCAGTGGAAGCATCCAAAGCCTTCTCCCATCCAGTTCTGCCAGGCCAGTTGGAGTTGTTGACACCCAGGGATGTGAGCAGAAATGCTTTTGTGCTGTCTTCTCCCTCATATATTTGGACCCCTGTCCCTTATGGACAGTATTGGCCTGCAAAGAAAGGCTGTTATATTCTGTCCTATAAGTATTTCCACCTGAAATGCTGAACTGCCTCTCTTTGTTACTTAATGATGCTATACGTATATGCTGTGTGGCACCTTGCTACTTAGTGTCTCCCAGTCTTGCCATCACTCTAATAAGCTTCCAAAATGACCCAAGTATGTTCTCAGTGAACTGTTTAGTTGAGATGAAAACCGGTTTTTATAAGGAGCCGGTGGAAAACCAGCACTTAGTAGCCCATATGCTTCTTAGTGCCAGCTACCTCTCCAGTCCGGAGTCATCCCACTAAGTAATTAATAGCCAAATATCATAATTGCCTTTAATTCAAGGGGAAATATTTATAAACAAACATTTTAGCACATCTTCTGTAATTGCTTGGCTTTTTTGTGTGTTTTCAGGGTATGAATATAGTGGTTCCCTTCATGTTTAAATATGCAGTAGATAACCTCAACCAGATGTCTGGAAATGTTCTGAACCTGAATGATGCACCAAATACAGTCGCAACCATGGCAACGGCTGTTCTGATTGGATGTAAGTGTGATTCCTTAATCTGTTGACAGGTGCTGACTTCCTTCAGTGAGGTTTTGGAACGTTAATGTCCATGACCTTTTCTCTACTAACACTGCTATGCATCTGGGACGGTGATGATTCTGTGGAGGTTTTCTTACTGTGCTGACATCTAGCCCTGGTGCCCTGTGATGGTTTTTAATTGAATTATGCAACTATTTCTGAACCAAAGTAACTATAGAAATAATCTATTTAGAGAGTTTACTTTCTGAACTTTTTTTTAAAAGTCTGCCAGTTAAACTATCAAGAAATATACTCTAAGGCTCAAATAAAAACAAAGAGATAACTTGTGAAACAATGCCATGACAAACATATCAAGAAAATATTGTCCTAAGTATTCACCAGGATCTTATTGAACAGAAGTTAAATAAGTGACACACTTTTAATCTTTATTCCCCCCCCAGATGGCCTTTCACGAGCGGGAGCTGCTTTATTTAATGAAGCTAGAAATGCTGTATTTGGGAAAGTAGCCCAAAGCTCCATTAGAAGGATAGCAAAGAATGTCTTTCTCCATCTGCATAACCTGGACTTGGGTTTCCACCTTAGCAAGCAGACGGGAGCACTGTCAAAAACCATTGACCGAGGAACCAGAGGCATCAGCTTTGTTCTCAGCGCTTTGGTGTTCAATTTGGGACCCACCTTGTTTGAAATGGCACTTGTTAGTGGAATTCTGGTAAGTGGTTCCTTTTAACTTTTAAAATTAATTTATCAGACTTGCTCACTTTTCCGAATGATACTTATTGATGTCATTGTGTTCATAGCAGCAGCAGTTTGGTTGACCTTTTGAGTGTGTAACTAACTAAACCAAAATGTATCATAAGCAAGGCAGCTGACTGAATCATTACTTTAATTACTTTGAAATCCATGACTGGTTCTCTTTAACACTATTTAAAAGAATACCTTTGGTTCTGGGTTTTATTTCTGCTTCCAAATCAGCTTGCCAAACAATTTAAATATGTTCCTAATTAGAAATGACATCTTATACAACTTGGATCCTGTTCATATGCTGAATAATTCTCCATACCAAACATCCCAAGGGAACAAGCAATGAAGATGCAATATTTGACCTTGCATGACCATATTTACTTCCCCCATTTCTTGTTGGTAATCCATATAGGTAAAGGTTTCCCTTGCTCGAAAGCCAGTTGAATCTGACTCTAGGGGGCAGTGCTCATCTCCGTTTCCAAGCCGAAGAGCCAGCACTGTCCAAAGACATTTCCATGGTCATATGGCCGGCATGACTAAACGCCAAGGCGCACGGAACGCTGTTACCTTCCCACCACAGCACTACCTATTTATCTACTTGCAATTTCTTGCTTTCAAACTGCTAGGTTGGCAGGAGCTGGGGCCAGAGACAGGCGCTCACTCTGTCCTGCAGCACTAGGGTCTTGAACTGCCGAACTACCAACCTTCCGGTCTGCAGCTCAGCATCTTAACCTCTGAGCCACCGCAGGCCAATCCATATATGTGCAGCTGGTTAAAAAAATGGGCTCTCAGAGTACCACCAGGAAATGGCAGCCAGCAGTGTGGCCGCAGTGGGACAGATGTTACTTGTTCATCCCCTAGCCCCTGTCCATTGGAACACTCACAGCAGAGGTTTTATATAATTTAAGCCAAGCCAAAGCTGTTTGTGCGTTATGCGCCAGCTATTCCTAAAATTAGCTATGCTTTTGCTCAAATAACCCCATATGTTATGCAGCTAAATCTCAGTTTAAGAGCATAAGACATCAGATATGATCCACCCAAAACAAAGCTCTGCTATTTGAATAAATGGGTCATGTACTGGATTATACCATCATGCTAAATAAAGGTATGCCAAAGCTTAGGGTAGATGTCATTGCAACCACATCACTGGTGGGGGGAAATCCCAGAAAGGAAGTGGAGTCCTTGGCAGCAACCCAGCCTTGAGAATCAGCCTGGAAATTCTTCATTACTTTTCTTAGGTCACGTTCCTAAGCACCTCTTGCAAAGCCACTCCCATGCCTCAGTGGTAGTGAACGCATGCTTGGGATCATGTTGGTAGCTCAAGCCACACCATTCAAACGTTTAATTAGTACAACTCACCCTGAAGTACGCTCATGATTCCAATATCCACATGTTTGTGATATGAGAGGCAGAGATGGCAATGGTTTTATCCCGTGAGTGGGCCTGATCGCACTTGAAATAATTGGAACATATGTCAAGATTACCTGTCTTGATTTAGTCATCTGTTACATGTATTTCTACAAAGCTTTCCTTTCTGTAAGCTTTCCCATGTGTTTCCATTGAGGACATGTGCACATACATAGAATTTCATATATGCAAGAGTTGTGTGTGGAGGGAATATGGGAAGGGCCAGATATGTCTAGTATCAAACAATTAGATCACTCTTATCCTTGTCCTTTCTCGTCCAGCACCCAGCTCTTCTGTTTGCTTCGCTACATCTCGACTTGTAGAGGCTTATTTCACTTCTCTCTCTCAGAGTCTGTATTGTTTATGCTGCCACCTCAGCTTCATGTGTTTGCCACACTTTTATCCCTCCCTTCTTCCTCCAAGGAGCATGGGGAAGCATACATAGATCTCCCTTCCTCCACTAGGCTGAAAGACATTGACGGGCCCATAGCTGCCTAGTAAACTTCCTGGCTGAATAGTGAGGACTTGAACCTGCATCTTCCAGGTCTTTGGCAGTCAAAAATAGCAGACCTTGAACAACGATTATCTCAGATTGACAGTCCCTAGAAAACCAAAAAGGAATGGATTCGTAACTTGTAGGTGCAGCTGGACCTGGACCTCCTGTTAGATAAATAGATGGTGGAGGTGATCAAGAGGAACTTTCAGCTGCTGAGGATGCTGCCGACTTTCCTGGGCAAAAAAAGGCCTAGTCACTGTGGGGCATGCCCAGTAACATCTAGATTAGATTACTGCAATGTGCTCTAGATAAAACAGTCCATTGAGGGCTGTCCAGAATCTACAGTTGGTGCAGAATATTCTGCCCCATAGCCAGAACATATTCAGCTTGGGGTGGGGGTGCCAACGTGGTGAAGTCGCTTATGACGTGACCCGGCATATGTCTCTCCTTTTGGAGAGGAAGAAGGAGGGCCGAGGAGGAGGCAGGCAGGCAGGGCAGCGGGCAGCAAGCAGAAAGAGGTATCAAAACTCCTCTTTCTGCTGGCCGCCCGCTGTCCTGCATGCCTGCCTCATCAGCTCTCCTTCTCCCTCTCCAAATGGAAAGGGAGGCGCCGGGGCAGGCCGTTAGAGAATGGCCCGCCCTGGTGCCTTACTGCGCCTGCCAGCTCTCCTTCTCCCTCTCCGTTTGGGAAAGGGAGAAGGAGACCCAAGGTGAGGAGGAGGCAAGCAGGCAGAGCAGTGGGTGGCCAGCCAGAAGAGGTGTCGTGACACCTCTTTCTGCTGGCTGTCCACTGCCTTGCCCACCTGCCTCCTTGGGAGAAAGCGAGCCAGCTGGCACAGGCGCAGTGAGGCGCTGGAGCGAGCCATTAGAAAATGGTCCACTGTGATGCCTCACAGCGCCTGTGCGAGCCAGCCCAGCCACCATGCCAGCTCTTCTTGCTGCTTCCTGCTGCTGGGGGGGGGGGTTGTCTGTGGGTGGCACCCCCCCAATGCCCCCTCCTAGCTATGGCCTTGAGAATATTGCAGCAAGAATGTTGACTAGAGCAGGTAATAGGAACCATATCACTTCAGTCTGTTCCATCTAGACCTGCTCCCAGCTTGCTTCCAGGCTCAATTCAAGGTTGCTTGTTTTTATCTTTAAAGCCTTTTTATGGCTTGAGACAAATATACCTTAAGAACTCCTAATCTCAAATGAGCATATTTTACCCTTTCATCATCTTCAATGTCCCTGTTTTGGGTACCTCTGTCATGTAGGGCACCAAAACAGTAGAATTACCTCGCCATGGAGATTTGTCCATACCCCTTGTGGCTATGTCTTCCACCATCAGGTGAAGACTTTTTAGTTTAGTTTGGTGTTCCCTTACTGACCATCCTTCCTGTTTGTTTTCATTGCTGCAATAGATGAATGGATGGGTTGGTTTTTTTGCTGATTTGAGGGCCCTAATTTTTTAGATAGGCAGAGTAAAAATGCTTTAAATAAATAATAAATGTGTGTGGGGGGGTGTTCTTCATGAGCTCTGTTGCTGCTGGTATGTGTAATGTTTCCTTTTTTTAACTTTTGTTGTATCGTTTTCCTGGTTTAATTGTAGTGATACTCTATAGATCTTTCTAATCTGTGCTTAGGATATATGATTGTGTGTTTTCTCTGCTGCTGCTTACATTTGTGTTATCTGTTTGTGATGGACCTTTTCTATTTTATTACATTTTAATGATTCGTTGGGAGCTGCCTTAGGCAATTTCAGCAGGGCGAGCGGCCTACAATGCTCCAAGTAAATAAATTATTGATATTATATCCTTTCCCTCCCCCTCCAGTATTATAAATGTGGAGCACAGTTTGCGCTAGTAAGCCTGGGGACTCTGGGAGCTTACGCGATATTCACAATAGGAGTTACACAGTGGAGGTAAGGCATTTCTCATAACTGAGCTGGTTTCATTGATCTGTGAGGGCGTTGTAACAACACTCTTACGTAAACCTTTTGTTTTGCAGGACTAAATTTAGGATAGAAATGAACAAAGCAGATAACGATGCAGGCAATGCTGCCATTGACTCGCTGCTGAACTATGAAACTGTGAAGGTGGGTCATTAGGTATCTTGGTGTTATTCATTCCCTCCCTCTACTGTGTATCCACTGAAAAGAACGTGTATTTTGCTCCCTTCGGTTTAAGAATGATTAGAACTTGTATTTGCTGTCCTTGGTGTAAGAAATGACCCAGGCTGGTCACTTTCTTAAAAGTTCGTATGTTTTGACTTTCACTGTTTGCTCCATTGACGGTACCATCTTCAAGATGTTTTCTCACTAGGAAAATGTGGTGGAGAAGCCTAAATTTGTTGTTCAAGTTTGCTTTCTATGGGAAAAGGATGTGTTTGTTACATCTCTCTTGAATTGTTTTTCAAATGAGCTGCAGGCCATTTTGAACAAGCATTCTCTTTCTTTTGTTGTTCAAGTTTGCTTTCTATGGGAAAAGGATGTGTTTGTTACATCTCTCTTGAATTGTTTTTCAAATGAGCTGCAGGCCATTTTGAACAAGCATTCTCTTTCTTCTTCTTTTTTTGAAACCCCCGAAGGGATATTTTTATTATTTTTTCATAAGACTATATAACTACAAAGAAATATAGGGAGGGGGA
>NW_015163141.1:345253-350554 GCF_001447785.1 Gekko japonicus
TTATATTCCCCAGTTTCAGTGGAGTTGCTGAGGTTGCCTTTAATATAGCATCTCTGGTCTGTCTTCTTGCAAATCTGACCACAATCTCTCCAGGCAGTCTATTTTTTTAATATAATTGGAGTAAGCCCGATAGGCAGTCTCCATATCTTTTACTATTTCATCTGCTGACAAGACTCTTACTGGAGCAATAATCTCGCCCAGAGTCTTCTTCAAATCTTCTTTTTCAGTTTCAGGAATTCCCTGGAATCTGAGAATCATGCTGGTCTTTTCCATTTGCAGCTGTAACAGATGGTTTTCTTGGAGGTTTTGTTTTGTTTCCACATCTCCCATTCTTTTCTTCATTTTCTTGTTTGCGGTGTCCATCTCTGTAATTTTCTCAGTCGCCTGCTTCACTTTCTTCTCTGTTTCTGCCAGCTGGCGCTGCTGTAGAGTGAAATTTTGGTTTAACGAGGTCAGTTGCTGGTTAATACCATCGACTTGCTCCATCATCGGCTTGAGCATATCCGCTAACATCTTCATGACGTCTGCTCCCTCTTCCAGTTTTGGGCTCTGACTGCCTGGTGCTTTCGCTTTTAACTTTCCTTGGGAAGCCGCCATTTTACAGATTTGTTTACAATTTCAAACTACTTTGCAAGGGCTTGAAAAACTCATTGCCTCACTATCGGCACTCACGTAAGTCTCTCAGAATAAACTCGCTGTTTACTTCCTCCCTTCCCCCTTTGATATGTTTATCTGTCCATGCGCTTAAGAGGCGTCCCTCTTTGCGCTTCGCTTTTCCCATGGGGGGGTTTTCATTTTTTTAAAAAACTCTGTTTACTTTGAACTCACGTTCATTGTTGGTCATATCTCTGACCTCGCTCACATCAATCGTTATTCCACTTGATCTCCCGCGCTTGTCCTGGTCGAATTAGCTTGTGCCCGAAGGCCACACAACGGCAGGACTGTCAGGGCAGAGGGAAGCCTCGATTCTCCAGCATCGAGCCGTCGAAGAGGCTAACCCTCAAAAGCCCTCTGGCCTGGAGCCTATCACAAAGGCTCCATGGGGATGCCACTTGAGTTAGCACCCCTCCATGCCGCTGGTGTGCTAATTGCTCCCCCGAGGTCCGGGGAGAGCGACCGCCATTGCCAATTCACAAACCGGAAGTCCTTGAACAAGCATTCTCTATTCTTGGTTGGCTATACTTTCTGAATGTCATACTCCAAAGCCGATGTTGAAACTTAGACATACCAGAACTCAAGTGAAGAAGAGGTCACTGAGTATTGAAAATGCCTATAATCCTTCAAAAGTCTGTAATTTCTATTATTAATACATGTCAGTTCTGGGCTTTAAAGCAACCTGCTCCTTGCAATATGTTGCCATAAATGAATGATCTTAACTGTCCATATTGTAGTACATCCTTTTCTGTTCTAGGCTGCGTCCAGGCAGGCTTGCCTCTCCCTCACCAAGTCTCTTGCTTCTGCCCTTTCTCTCCCCCCCTTATTTCTCATGCCTTTATACCAGCTTATTGTTCCACTCTTTGTACCATGTATTGCATAGTATGGTACTTGAGCAGGTGTGCACTTTTAACGTATAGTGCACATATTCACATGCAGAAGTGTGATTTTAATTATACTGATTGCTCTGACTCTGCAAGCCATTTCAGGAGCTAATTATCAGGCTAATCAAGTGGGGGGGCATAAATGTCAAAATATATTGGGGAAATGAAACAGTTGTAATGGTGGGGTAGGAAAGCTAGTAGGGAACAGAGTGTATCTGGCGTGAAGTGTCAGATTCTCGTGGTAGGCTGGTCCAAGTATTGCTCCATAAAGTGCACAGCTAGTTAAGTACTGAAGCATCATTTGCCTAGTGCATCCTTAGGAATATGCCTCCTTACTGTGTTTTCTGTACTCGGCAGTATTTCAATAATGAAAAGTACGAAGCCCAGCAGTATGATGGGTTTCTGAAGTCCTATGAAAATGCCTCATTGAAGACTACCACTACCCTCGCTCTTCTTAACTTCGGACAAAGCGTTATCTTCAGTGTTGGTTTAACTGCCATCATGGTGCTGGCCAGTCAGGGAATTGTTGCAGGTAACTTGCCATGACTTTAGGCAAAGTCAGACGTCTCATGTGTATGTATTGGTAAAAATAGGGATCTTAAACAGAAGCACTGACATTCTTAATGGCAGTTAGTGCCTTCAATGAATGTCTAACTGTTTCTCTTCCTTTTTCTCCCAAATAATCTCTGCCCACCCCTCTAGAGATAATTCTTTACATTCATTCCTGTTCAAGTTCCATATTTGATTATTTTGTTTTTGAGCAATTTGTTCAATACCATACTACTGGGATTCTCAAATGATACTTGTGGAGTAGAATCTGCCTGTTAGACTTGAAACCCTCATGGGTGGGTTACCTGGCTGATAACTAGTATTTGTGGTAGGGTGGCGGGGATATTGGTTTTTTAAAATGGGGTGCAGTGCTTCTCAAGCAAAGGATTCTGCTGCAACTGTATAGAAATTGACCCAATGGAGAAAAAGTATCCGGATACTTCAAAGATAGTTCTCTAATTCACTGGCATGTATTGCCCCCCTCCCATTTCCTAGTACCTGTTTTCAAATATTGATAAGTGCTATTGTAAACTGACTTCCATTTTAATATGTGAATGCAAACTTCAGTTGAATTAACTATAGTTCATGTTAAAAGTTGCTGCATCTTGAGTCAAGAAGCAAAAGGAACTAAAAGACTGCTGGATCTTAACAAAGAAGGTGTACTCCAATTACCCCTTTTCTTTGTCATTAAGGTAACCTGACAGTTGGTGATCTGGTAATGGTGAATGGATTGTTGTTCCAACTTTCTTTACCCCTTAATTTCTTGGGAACGGTGTACAGAGAGACAAGACAAGCTCTCATAGACATGAATACCTTGTTCACGCTACTTAACATAGACACAAAAATAAAAGTGAGTATTCATGTTTTTTAAAACCTTGTCAAATGTGCTAGAATGAATGAGTAGGTCACCTTGTGGCTATGTTCATGATTCATTTTAGAATTAATTTCTTTCCAAAGAGGAATGTTGTATAAAGAATTGTTGTTCAGTTCAAGAGTAGTTTACTGCACTAGTGTTGCCTAATGTCATATCTGTCCTGGAAAGAAGTTCTTTACAGGCAAAACTGTACTGGTAATTGGTGTATGCATGTGCATGAAGCAATGAAGTCTTTATTGTTTTAATTAATGATGCAGAATTTATTGTGCAAAACGCTGCCTCGAAGCTGACTTTTACAGCAGCAGTTGTTAAGCTTTAGGAAGAGAAGAGATACCTGCGTGGCTGAAATAGCTAGTTTTCTTTTAATTCCTTCAGGCTAAAGCGTTTGCCTGTTCCTTATTTTGAATTAGATCAATTGTTTAGCTTGTTAAGGTCTATGAAAAATACCTTCTGGGCAGTGTGTAAAGCAGCACTCTTCTTTTAATAGGATAAAGAGCTGGCTCCACCCCTGCAGATCTCACCACAGACTGCCACCATCGCCTTTGATAACGTGCATTTTGAATACCTTGAGGGGCAGAAAGTTCTCAGTGGCGTCTCTTTTGAAGTCCCTGCAGGAAGGAAAGTGGCCATTGTAGGAGGCAGTGGGTCAGGGTGGGTAACCAGATGTGCAAAATTCTGCATCATTGATTTTTTCTTTTTTGAAAAAACAAAGTAGTGATAATTTGTGGATTTTTTTTGGAAAAGGAATGCTGAACAAGTAACCTGATTTGAATGTGTGTTTCTTTCTTAGGAAGAGCACAATAATAAGATTATTATTTCGCTTCTATGAACCGCAAAAGGGGGACATCTATGTTGCTGGCCAGAACATACGAAATGTCAGCTTGGAAAGCCTGAGACAGGCTGTAGGAGTTGTACCACAGGTACGGTGCTCCGTGTATCTTGGAACCTATCCTCTCTTTGTAAAATCTTAATGCTGCAGCTACAAATAATGCAGTAATGATCTGAAACCTGCAGAACTTGTGCAGTTTGACAGTGTAGTAGTGTCTGAATATGAATGAGACTGTTCCTATGATAGTCTTCTGGGGTTTTGGTGCTGTATCTTTATATAATCATACTTATTTATGCTGAAATATCACAGCCGTTCCTCCCCCCACCCCACCATTCCTCTGCCTTTCCCAGTTACTTGGGGTGAAATTGTTTGTGCAGTGCCTGTAACCTCTCATTAAAACGTTCTGGAAACAGTTCTTGCCTAAAGGGGCTTAGTGGAAGATTTTAGGAAATTCACTGTTGAATTTGCAAAATCCCTCTGAAGTGTCAGTATGTCGTGATGAAAAGGCAGTGTTTTGCTTGCGTGTGCCCCAGGACGCTGTTCTCTTCCACAAGTCCATCTTCTACAACCTCCTGTATGGCAATACCAGTGCCTCTGCGGAAGAAGTCTATGCTGTGGCTAGGCTGGCAGGCATCCATGATGCTATTCTCCGGATGCCCAACGGGTACAACACACAAGTGGGGGAGCGAGGCCTGAAGCTGTCGGGTAAGTTAATAAATATGCAACGTACCTTTGCGTTTGTGCTCTTCCTGTCTGGCCTCAGGCTTGGTGCTTCGTTTGTACCTCACCCCAGCTATTGGTAATGCAGCTTGAGGTAACGGCTGTCCAGTAGCCTAGAAACTCCAGCAGTAAACCACAGATTGTTTGGAAAACTGTGTTGCTGGGACCAGAAAATGGACATGACCTTTCATGCCTCTTCCTGTAATCTAGTGGGGCTGTGGCTCAGTGACAGAGTATCTGCTTGGCATGCAGAAAGTCCCAGGTTCAGTCCCCAACACCGCCAGTTAAGGATCAGCTAGCAGGTGACAGGAAAGGCCTCAGCCTGACGCTCTGGAGAGCCACTGTCAGTCTAAATAGACAATACTGACCTTGACAGATCAAGGGTCTAAGTTTTCTGAAATTGAAGTTTTCTGCCATTTGTTGCTGTTTTCAGGAATTTTAACTTTGTATTAATTTGTACTTGTATTTGGATTTATTACTATATTTTCTATTTTAACTGTTGTGACCTGCCCTGAGCCCGCTTGTGGGGAGGGCAAAATAATAATAATAATCTCCCCTATATTATAAAAGAGTAAGACGCAAACTTCATGCAATGCGCCCCTACAGTGTATGGACGGCTCGGCTGTCTGTCAGCGGCGTGGCCACGTCCCATTGGGCACGTCGTCTGCGTCCCACCTCAGACGCAGCTTCCGGCGACCTGCGCAGGATCTACACGGTGGCTGGAGGCGGCAGGCGGCTGCCACGGGCACCGGGCTAAGGCGGCCGGCTGACTCTGGTGCTCGCCGCCGCCT
>NW_015163141.1:350839-354900 GCF_001447785.1 Gekko japonicus
GCTGGGTGGGCCCGAGCGGAGAGGCGCCGGAGGTGAGCGCCGTGCGGGGGGCAGAGGGGGAGGAGGCGACGGGGGGGGCTAGCTGCCCGTTGTATCCCCCTGCGCAACGGGCCTTGCTCCCTAGTAATAATATAATTCAGTATAAGGCAGCTTCATATGTGTGCTTCACTGGTTAAAAATAGGGGGGCGGGGGCAGAATGGAAATGACTAATGGCTGCTTTTTGGAGTAAAAGATATTACAGGCTTAGGCAAATGTTCTAAGATCTTCCATGATGCATCGAAGTATAAACGCTAAATGTGCAACATTTCTAGACAGTTTGGTGTAGTGGTTAAGTGCGCGGACTCTAATCTGGGAGAACCGGGTTTGATTCCCCACTCCTCCACTTGCACCTGCTTGATGACCTTGGGAAAGCTGTTCTGTCAGAGCTGTTCTTGAAAAAGAGCAGTTTCTGTCAAGAGCTCTCTCAGCCCCACCCACCTCACAGGGTGTCTGTTGTGGGGAGGGGGAAAGGGAAAAGAGTTTGTAAGCCGCTCTGAGACTCCTTCAGGTAGTGAAGGACGGGGTATAAATCCAATCTCTTCTTCTCTTCTTCTTCTATGACAAAACAAAGTTTGACTCCAGTGGCACCTTTAAGACCAACAAAGTTTTATTCAAGATATAAGTTTTTTTGTGCACACACAGTTCGTCAGATACAAAGTGTGGGTGCACACGAAAACTTATACTTTGAATAAAACTTTGTTGGTTTTAAAGGTGCCACTGGACTCAAATTTTGTTCTGCTGCTTCAGACCAACATGGCTACCCGTCTATTTCTGTGACAAATCCCTTATGTTAGCAGATCATATTGGAAACAAAGTAATGTGAAGATGGGGATCATTTTACCATCCTAGGGATGTGTTGTTTGGCTGGATGCAAGTGTGTCAGTTCAATGGCAAAAGTGGTCTGAAGGGGGGAGGGGGGCATCAGACTGTGGCGAGGGGGCACTTTCCCTGTTGCTTCCACCGCCCTCCCCTTTTTTTAGTTTTCTTTATCCAAGTCCCATATTAAAGAGCAGTAGTTTTTGTCTTTGATTCTAGTCTCAGATTCGTTGGCAGCAAAACCTAGATCTGTTGTTGATAAACCCACATTCTGTTATAAGTAGAGATGATGCAGTATTGGCAGAATTGCTTTAATTTGCATAACTAGGATAGTAGGTCCCGATCTTTTGGAAATGTTTGATCTGGATTGGAAGGGAGGGTGAGGAAGAGATTAGGACGTGTGTTTTTATAACTCTTGGAATTTGTGTCCCACCACTTGGCCAGGGCCTGGTGGGTGGGCCCTGAGCCACTTAGCAGCCCAAGTGGCAGGGCTGGCCAGTTTTGCTGCCCCTGGTGTCTCCTGCCCTCTGGCACCTTAGGCAGTTGCTCCTGCATTTGGATTCACCTGGCATGGTATAGTCACCATTGTTGCTTCATATATCCTCTAATGATAGGAAATGAATGTTGCATTTTTTCATGTATTTTTAAATTAATCTTTGTGGCTTCTGTGCAGTCCCTAATGGGGACTGCGTGAATGCAGGCCTGCCGTGGAAAAGATTTCCAAGCTTTCTAATCGACTAGGAGTGCTCCTCCCCCCTGCACCTTCCCACCCAAAGCCTGCCTCAGCAGGGAGGGCGGGGTATAAATCGAATGAATGAATGAATGAATGAATGAATGAATGAATGAACAAACGATCACATGACAGGAGGAGAGGCTCTACTCCCTCAGTTCTTTTTTTGCCATCGGATCTCCACTGCTGTTCTCTTTTCTTCTTTCCTCACCTCAAACAGAGGGTTAATGATACTGCAAGGCATCATGATTTGAATAGAATAGGGAGAGGAACCCACTATGAGAGCAACCCCTATGCCTTATCTTTCCCACTTATTAAATCAAGAGTATAGGAGCATATTCACCCTAATGCGCTGTGAAGCACTTCCCTCAGCTGTCCTTGAAGGAAAATATAAAAAGATTCCCTATGAAGAAAGGATTTGCCCTTGCTGTAATGAAGGTGTAGAATCGCTAGGTCATGTCCTGTTTGGTTGCAAGGTATATAACAAATTTCATGAATCCCTTCCTCTGCCTATGTCATTACCTTTAAATAGCAGGCAGAGATTGTGCCTTCTGCTTTCAGATAGGTATCACATTACTTACCAGGTAGCTAGATTTGGGTAGCTTGCTGAAAGGCATAGGAAACCTGTAATAGCTCAAGTAGTGGATTGTTGAGATTTTAAACTTCTTAATAGACTTTGTAGCATTCTACTGTATTCGGAATGATTTTATTATGAGGTATCGTTCAAATTCTATTGTGAATGGTTTTATTATTGTTGTATTGCCCCAGTGAGGCATTTTACTGTTTGTGATTAATGTTCTGGTCATAGACCGTGAATAAAACATTAAACCTTGAAACCTTAAAAAAAAATAAAAATAAAAAAGAGCTCCACTGAGAGGCTATAAATTCTGCAATCTGGTAGGACATCACTCTCTGGAGACTAACAGGAGTGTCCGGTAATGAAAAATTCCCTGTTCTACTGTCTGTACGCCAGGCTCCATTGCAATTCTTTTCACAACTATTTTGCTTGGTGTGCTCCGACCCATGTTGTATTGCCCCAATGAGGCATTTTACTGTTTGTGATTAATGTTCTGGTCATAGACCGTGAATAAAACATTAAACCTTGAAACCTAAAAAAAATAATAATAAAAAAGAGCTCCACTGAGAGGCTATAAATTCTGCAATCTGGTAGGACATCACTCTCTGGAGACTAACAGGAGTGTCCGGTAATGAAAAATTCCCTGTTCTACTGTCTGTACGCCAGGCTCCATTGCAATTCTTTTCACAACTATTTCGCTTGGTGTGCTCCGACCCAAGATCTTCCTCACCTCTAAAGGGGGGTTGCCTGTCTCCCATAAACAGGTAAAGGTTCCTTTGCTCGAAAGCCAGTCGAATCCGACTCTAGGGTTACGGTGCTCATCTCCGTTTCAAAGCCGAAGAGCCAACGCTGTCCGAAGACATTTCCATGGTCATGTGGCCGGCATGACTAAACACCAACGCGCATGGAACGCTGTTACCTTCTCCCCTGAGAGGAGGACATCTTGCTGGGTGTTTCCCACCCCATCCTCAGGGAGGCAGGAACAAAAACTTCACTTCCTGTCCTCTTGGTGGGACACGCCCTCTAACTCAGTTAGAAACTCCGAAAAGCAGTAACTTGTTCTATAACTGTAAAACAATTAACGTCATAACCTCTGTAACGAGAGAAAGAATTAGAAAACAGGAAGAACTGAATGCAGCACAGTATAAAGGTAATAGACAGGCAAAAAGGAGCAGATATAGAGGACGATGAAACGGGTGGGCCCAAGATGTCCTCCTCCATCTCAGAGGAGAAGAGCCCTTCACGGTAAGTATCCAATGGCCCGTTCTCCCCTGAGAGGAGGACATCTTGCTGGGACCTCCTAGAGCAGTGTCCAATTTCGGGTGGGTCATAGTCTAATCTGCTAGGATCTGTTGGAGAACTCTCTGGCCGAAGGGTGCGTCAGCGAAGTCAAAGAGGTTGCTTCTGTAATGCTTAACGAAGGTTGACACTTCATCTCAGAGGAGAAGGGCCCTTCATGGTAAGTATCCAATGGCCTGTTCCCACTGAAGTGGTACCTATTTATCTATAATTTCAAATGTTTATTGTGTGTCAAGATGCACACATGAAGAAGCCTATACTCTGGCCTGGATCAGATGGCTTTGTTGGATTTGTTGGCTGTCTTGCCCATTGACCTTTTTACTGCCCCTACAGACAGTCCCTCTGCCATTGTGGATGGAAGCTCCCCCTGGTAGAATTCCAACAGTCCCCTTCATTGGGGATTATGCTTTGGTGTTTTACAATATGCAAAGCAATTAGGGTGGCCCATGTGAGGCCCTATGGTGTTTCCCCCCGTCCCTATTGATGGGTGATTGCTACTCCTTTCCAGGGAAACCTGATGGAGTGCTCCTTTGCCTTTCTTAGTCTGTGGCCAGTGCTTATTTTACTAAGCGTGTCAGCTCTTTGTGGCTTCCTTTCCT
>NW_015163141.1:354931-370568 GCF_001447785.1 Gekko japonicus
TGACACCATGTTGTAATGTGTATGTTGATATATAGTTTACCTTTCAGGGGATGCCTAGGCTGGTTTTCTTTCTTCCTGGGACACGCACCAGGCTTGTAGTCTCAGCTCAACATTGTCTCAAAACACTTCTTTGGACTCTGAGCCTCTGGAAGTCAGTGTCGTCTTAGATGTCTCCTTCCCTCTAGTATGGGGACCCTGCTGTAGGCATGTCTTTCACAGTGACTCCTGGTGTTCTGCAAAATTAATTTTCCATACCACTCTTTTCCCTAGAACACCAGATACACTTTCTTTTTGGTTTGTGTTTTTACTGCGGACACTCAACAGTAATTATGTTTTTTTACCACCTAAAGGAGACCAACTCCCTAAGACTCTGAAGTGTGAGGTCTAGGCTGCTTACCTTGCCCCACAATGGGACATTCCAGGCCCTGTCCTTTGCGTTTTCATCCGGACAGGGACCCCTGTTGTTGAAGGATACCCGCTGCTAACCCTCACCAAGACAATCTGCTTTTATGTTTTTCTCTAGCTGTAGCTGTATTGGAGCTGCGGTGGCTCAAGTGGTTAAGACGCTGAACTGCAGGCTGTGGAAGGTCGGTAGTTCAGCAGATCGAGACCCGGGTGCCGCATGATAGAGTGAGCCCCCATCTCTAGTTCCAGCTCCTGCCAACCTAGCAGTTCGAAAGCAAGAAATTGCAAGTAGATAAATAGGTACCACTTTGGTGGGAAGGTAACAGCGTTTCGTGCGCCTTGGTGTTTAGTCATGCCGGCCACATGACCACGGAAACGTCTTCGGACAGCGCTGGCTCTTCGGCTTTGAAACGGAGATGAGCACCGCAACCCTAGAGTCAGATTCGACTGGCTTTCTAGCAAGGGAACCTTTACCTTTACTTTACCTAGCTGTATTGCTATGCACACATGCTAATCAGACTGATTGATTTTGTATGTAATTACACATCAGCAGTGACAAACCCCACATAAATGTAGATTCATCAACATAATACTAACATAGTGTCAGCAAGCTGCCAATGGTTCTGATGGTGTTATATATCTGTTCCTTTACTTGCTACACTCTGTATATGTTCTGATCCCCGTTTCCCCCCCCCTCCCTGTTGATGCTGTTCATTGTATGTAACTGTTTGCTTAGAGATTCATGCGCATGCCTAGACGCAAGGATGACCCAGCTTGTTAGTGAAACGCTCTCAGCTTCAAGGTCACAGGTGTGAGAGGGGAGAGTTCTGCGCTTTTGTTTTAATTAGCCAAACTGTGTGAACTGCTTTGTTGTGATAACGATGCGCCGTTACTTTCCCAGAGAATTGGCGCGTAGAACTGCTCCTTGTACCAGAGTGGGAATTATTATCATTGGCTAGAGCTTTTATGAATTTCCTTTATACTACCTGCATTTGTAGACTCAAGTTATTCTAAACAGAGACCTGTTCAGTGACTCATGGCTTCAATAAAATAACCCCTTTCTTGGAAAGTGACTCCATTGATTCCTTGTGGGACCTGACACATAGATGAAGAATCCACACAGTGTGTGTAATTATTACAGGATACTGGTATCCATCCAGTTTTGAAAGAGATTTTTCCTTCTGATAAATTCCAAGATGAAGGACAATAAAATTTCTGTCCACATTCCACTGTGACAGAAATCCCTTTGTAATTGCACAGAACATACTTCCTACTGCATGTGTGTGAAGTGCCACCAAGTCACTTTTGACTCTGTGAATGGATGATCTCCAAAACGTCCTGTTGTTCACAGCCTTGCTCAGATCTTTGAAACTGAAGGCCGTGGCTTCCTTGATTGAGTCAATCCATCTCATGTTTTTTCTTCCTCTTTTCCTGCTGTCTTCAACTTTTCCTAGCATTCTTGTCTTTTCCAGTGAGTCTTGTCTTTTCAACATGTGACCAAAGTATGATAGCCTCAGTTTGGTCATTTTAGCTTCTAGGGAGAATTCAGGCTTGAATTGATCTAGAACCCACTTGTTTGTCTTTTTGGCAGCCCATGGTATCTGTAAAACTCTCCTCTGACACCGCATTTCAAGTGAATCAAAACTTTCACCTGTCAGCACTGTCCCAACTTTCACACCTGTACATAGTAATGGGGAATACTATAGAATGAATTACCTTGATCTTGGTTACTAGTGGCACATCCTTGCACTTGATGATATTTTCTAGCTCCTTCATGGTTACCCTTCCCAGTCTCAATCTCCCTCTGATTTCTTGGGTGCAGTCTCCCTTTTGGCTGATACTTGAGCCAAGGATTAGAAAAAAAATTTAAATGTCAGTTTTTACATTGTCAACCTTAGAGTTGTATAATTCCTCAGTAGTTGTTCATTTTTTAAAATATTCAGCTGTAATCCTGCTTTAGCACTTTCTGCTTTAACCTTTATTAGTAGTCATTTCAAGTCTTCACTATTTTCAGTGGGTAATGTGTTATCATCTGCATATCTCAATTTGTTAATAGATCAAGGTGGGTAGCCATGTTTGTCTGTGGAAATAGATAAGAGTAAGAGTCCAGTAGCACCTTAAAGATTTAACAAAATTTGTGGTAAGGTATGAGCTTTTGTGAGTCACTGCTCACTTCTTCAGGATGGGGAGCCGTGTTAGTCTGTCTATAGCATTAAGAAAAGAGTAAGAGTCCAGGAGCGCCTTAAGGACTAACAAGATTGGTGGTAGAGTATGAGCTTTTATGAGTCACTGCCCACTTCTTCAGATACTAACTCAGATGTTAGTCTTTAAGGTGCTACTGGACTCTTACTCTTCTCAAATTGTTAATGTTCCTTCCACCAATTTTCACTCCACCTTTATCTGACTCTAATTCAGTTTTCCTTGTGAAAGGTTCTGCATACAGATTGAACACAAACGAAGATAAATTGTATCCTTGTCGGACACCTGCCAATTGGAAACCATTCTATTCTGACCTAACAGCAGCCTCTTGTCCAGAGTATAGGTTATACATCAAACCAATCCGATGTTGTGGCACACCCATTTCTTTTAAAACTGACCATAGATTTTCATGATCCACACAGTCAAAAGCTTGCTGTAATCTATGAAACACAAGCTGATCTTCACCTGAAACTTACTCACGTTATTTATCGTCTGCCTTTCTCATGGGGACTGAAGGCGGATTACACCGAGTGAATCGATACAGTCAACAGGGATGGGATGTTAAGGAAACAATGAAATAGGATTTGAGTTGTAGAACCAACCAGAAATCTAAAAAAAACAGAACTGAGGCAAAATTACTTTGCAGGATCCAATTTACAGCAAACTATACAGAGTAGGGAGCTGCAGTGGCTCAAGTGGTTAAGACGCTGAACTGCAGGCTATGGAAGGTCAGTAGTTCAGCAGTTCGAGACCCGGGTGCCACATGACGGCGTGAGCTCCCATCTCTAGTTCCAGCTCCTGCCAACCTAGCAGTTCGAAAGCAAGAAATTGCAAGTAGATAAATAGGTACCACTTCGGTGGGAAGGTAACAGCGTTCCGTGCGCCTTGGTGTTTAGTCATGCCGGCCACATGACCACGGAAACATCTTCAGACAGCGCTGGCTCTTCGGCTTTGAAACGGAGATGAGCACCGCAACCCTAGAGTCGGATTCGACTGGCTTTCGAGCAAGGGAACCTTTACCTTTACCTATACAGCGTAGTATAGACCACAGTCTCTAATAATTTGTCCAAGTAATTTTGTGAATTGTTTTCTATAGTATCTGTATCTGAAGAAGTGTGCACGCACACAAAAACTTATACCTGGAATAAAATGTTGTTGGTCTTAAAGCTAGCGCTGGGTGTACGGGGTGATGCCCCCTCTCAAATTTGCAGTGCCCCCACCAAATCTTAGTATCTTTTTAAACATACCATTTCCCTGCCACACCGCACTGGGGCGACCAGCGACAACTGTGCTTGTCACTGGCCCTGCCTGCCCCAGTAACCTGCAGCAGCCGTGGCGCGAAAGAGGAGCCTGGGCAAGAGGAGGGGAGCATAGCGCGGCATTCATTCTGGCACAGAGGAGGCAGGCAGGGCAGCGGGTGATTGGCTGGCCGTGTCCACTGTGGAGTTTGCCTGCTCTCGACCTGACACACTAACCAGCATACTATGCTGACACTCTGAGACCCATTTCCTAATAAGGCTGAGTCCCTCGGCCTTCATTCCATGCAGAAGGAGCAGGGCAATGTCTGTCCAGGGAAGGAATATGCCATCTTCTCTCGCTGCAGAACTCTCCCCCGCCCCTGAAGATGGCCAGCCCTTTGCTTTTCCTCTTCCCTCCCTGGTCTTTGACTTACGTGTCAAATTCAGCAGGGTGACGCCTCCAAAGTCAATCAATAATGAGTCTATATTCCTAAAACTTTCCAGACAGTCACTCTAATTCCCGTCCCACTCCCTCCCCCATGTGTTCTTTTATCAGCCAACGGTTTATTTTAATTTTATTATTTTGGTGACGTTGGGAGTGACATCATGCCCCCCAGTGCCCCCCTCCCATCCTGCACTAATTACGGACCTGTCTTAAAGGACTCAAAATTTGTTCTGTTGGTTGTTGTAGATTTTCCGGGCTGTATGGCCGTGGTCTTGGCATTGTAGGACCTGACGTAGGAGGACTGGTATCATCAGAGGTATATCACAAGAGAGTACTCCATCTTTCTGTGTTATACCTCTGAGGATGCCAGTCACCGCTGCTGGCAAAACGTCAGGTCCTACAATGCCAAGACCACGGCCATACAGCCCGGAAAACCTACAACATCTAATGAACTCCGGCCGCGAAAGCCTTCGACAACATATTTTGTTCTGTTGCTTCAGACCAACATGGCTACCCATCTGAATCCATTTTATGTAGTGCTACCGTATTGCCTGCATAGAAAAGCCCTCTTGAATAATTCAGTTTTACGTAGTTTGTGGAAAGCCAGGAGAGTGGGGGCCTTTCTGACTTCCTCAGGAAGACCATTACACATGTTGGTGAGCCACAACAGATAAAGCACATGTATGGGCAGTTGTTGATTTTGCCCCTTTGCAGGTTGGCACCTGGTGAACACCCTGCTCAAATAAGTGAAGCTGTCATGGCAGAGCATGGGGGAGAGATGGGCTTGCAGACATGAGGATCCAAGGCCATGAAGGGCTTTGAATGGGATAGCCAGTACTTTAAATTGAACCCGGTAACTGATGGGCAGCCAGTGGGAGTAATATGCATGCTCTATCTAGCTCCTGATTATAGCCAAGCTGCGGCATTCTGCACCAGCTGGACTTTCCAAGTTGATTTGATTTTGTGGAGAGACCAATGTACAGTGCATTACAGCAGTCTAATCTCGATGTCCCTGTGGCATGGATCCAGGTAGTTAGATTGGCTGTATCAAGGTAAGGGGCAATTTTTCGAGCAAGGCTGAGTTGGAAGAAAGCCTTTTTTTAAACTGCACCAACTTGCTTAAGAACATAAGAGACGCCAATGTTGGATCAGGCCAAAGGCCCATCCAGTCCAACACTCTGTCAAAAGAATATTTGGCTAAGCATTAGGAAGAACATCCTGACAGTCAGAGTGGTTCCTCAGTGGAATAGGTTTCCTTGGGAGGTGGTAGTGGGCTCTCCTTCTTTGGAGGTTTTTAAACAGAGGCTAGATGGCCATCTGACAGCAATGCTGATTCTGCGAACTTAGGTAGATCATGAGAGGGAAGGCAGGAAGGGTTGCATCAGTGACCCTTTCTTACACACCCAGGGAAACGCTGATTGCCACTTTGGGGTCAGGAAGCAATTTTCTCCAGGCCAGTTTGGCCAGGGTTCCTGGAGGGTTGCGTTTTATGGGGGGTTTTGCCATCTTCTGGGCATGAAGCAGGGGTCACGGGGGGTGAGGAGTGGGGAGGTAGTTGTGAGTTCCCTGCATTGTGCAGGGGATTGGACTAGATGACCCTGGAGGTCCCTTCCAACTCTATGATTCTAATACAAATCATGGACCGCATGATTCAGCAGTTTGGAATCAATGGGACACTTTCATCTCCAGATATAAACTCTATAGATGGACAGGGTAAACCATGTTGGGGGAGGTGTTCCGTGGTATAGCAAAGAGGGCATAGAGTCAAACAAACTAAAGAACATAAGGGTAATAAACTTCCCCACAGAATTGCCATGAGTGGAGATACCTTGCCCTATGTGTTCCTTTAAAGTGGGGTATACTGTCTGTCCCCTAATCAAATTCCTGAGAAAGCTTAGTGGTCAGGGAGTAAGAGGACAGATCCCCTTATGGTTTAAAAGTCAGGAAGCAGAGAGTAGGAACAAAAGGAGAGTTCTCTCAATGAAGATAAATGAGCAGTGGGGTACCACAAGCATCAGTAATGGGGCTAATGCTATTTAATTTGTTCATTAATGATCTGGAATTGAGGGTGAGCAGTGTAGTGGCCAAGATTTCCAATGAAACAAAATTATTTAGGCGAGTGAAAACGAAGGCCTACTGTGAAGAGCTCCAGAAGGAGCTCTCTAAATTGGGTAAGGGTGCAGTGTTCCCTCTAAGCTGAGTTAGTGTGAGCTAGCTCACGGTTTTTTAGCCTCCGGCTCACACATTTTTGTCTCAGCTCGGGTAAAATAGCTGCAAGGCAAACTAATTTATGCAGTAGCCAAATCGCTCGCTCACAGCTTTAACGCCAAGAGCTTGCCAAGTAGAATTTTTGCTCACAGGACTCCACAGCTTAGAGGGAGCATTGGTAAGGGGATAACAATCTGACAGATGTTCATTGTGGGTAAGTATAAGGGGATGAATGTTGGAACAAAAACTCCCAACTTCAAGTAGAGACTAATGGGGTCTGAATTTGCTGAGACTGAGAGCGGAAAGAGACCTTTGGGCTGTAGTGGAGAGCTCAGTGGAAATGTCAACCCAGTGTGGCACAGCAGTGAAAGAGGCAAACTCTTGTGTTAGGGATTATTAGGAAAGGGACTGAGAATAAAATGGCTGATATTGTAATGCCCTTGTACAGATCTATGATGCGACCTCATTTGGCATACTGTGTGCAATTTTGATCACCGTATCTCGAAAAGGACATTGCAGAGCTGGAAAACGTACAGAGGAGGGCAAATGAGTTGATTAGGGGAACTGGAGCACCTGCGCTATGAGGACAGGGTGAAGAGTCTGCGAAGAGATGACTAAGGGGGGTGAGATGTGGTAGAGGTTTATAAAATTATGTACTAGGTAAAGAAAGTGGACAGAAATCTTTCCCCCCTATTCCGAAACACTAGAACTTGAAGGCATTCAGTGAAGTTGATGAGCAAAAGATTTCGGATGGAAAAAAGGAAATACTGCTTTATGAGTGATTAAAATGTGGGATTTGCTGTGAGGGGAGGATAGGTCCATCAGTGGCCACTAGCCAGGATGACTGAACGGATCTAATGCAATCAGAGGCAATAAATTTCTAAATACCAGTGAATGGAGACAACTTTTGGGAAAGGCATCAGCCTCTATGCCCTGCTGTTGGCCTACCAGGGCAACTGGTTGGCCTCTGGGTGAGACAGGTTCTGGACTAGATAGACTACTGGTCTTATCCAGCAGAGCACTTCTCTTGTAACCTTGCATTGGTGATGGTGGTGGTTGTCAAGTTGCAGCCAACTTATGGTGACCCTGTAGGGGTTTGCAAGACAATAGATGTTCAGAGCTGGCCCACCTCTACACAGTGACCCTGGACTTCCTTGTTGGTTTCCCATCCAAATACTGAGCAGGGCTGACCCTGCTGAGCTTCCGAGATCAGGCTGGTCTGGGCAATCCAAGTCAGGGCTTGCATTTTTACCTGGCTGGAATATTTATTTATTTATTTATTAACAAAATTTGTGTGTCATCTTTCTGCCCAGTCAGGGCTACCAATTATAACAAAGCATTGTAAAACACATAATAAAACCAAAATTAAAGCACACATGCAAAAGCACACAAAGCAGTGATTAAAACATAGAGAAGGAGGGCTCATTAACAGAATACATGAAATCCATATATAACAATTGCACGTGTGTCTTTAGATGTGTATGAACATGCAACGAAGCCATAACTAATCACTACTTTGCAATGTACATGGGGATACTAGTCATACATGGCTCCCTGTCCACTGACTTTTATCCTATGTAGTATGAAGAAATTTGTTCTGTGTGGGAATTTTGTCATGCTTGCAGTGGTCCTTGGGGATGGTATTCAATATACTGCTGTTTGTCGCAGTAGATGCAAAGTCCTCCTCGTGTTTTGCTTTCTGTAATGAGTGATGTGGGGAAGAGAGGGACCCTTTCAAGAAGACTGCACCTTTTCCAACTACTGGCAGCAGCAAATGCAACACACTTCAGGCTGGGCTTAGAGAGAAAGAGAGAGAGAAAGCAAGAATCATATTGTGGGTGAACAGTTCAATTTCTGTTTATTGCTCAGCTTCAGCATAGCCACTTAAGGCTCAAAATGAAATGAGATTATTATCCTCCTAAAGTGGTTTGCTAAAACAAGTTGGTCTTAGTTAGGGGGCACATCACCAAGAATATGAAGGTATTAAATGGAAGCCTTGTCAATTCTTTGGAATTCAGCACAAGAAGGTAGATGCATACATCACCATTAATTACCTGCAGCGCCTCTAGAATCTGAAATGGATTTAGGTTTTTAACAAGTTTGCGTATCTTTAATATGAAAAAGTCTATCTAAAGGGGAAGTGGGAAAGCAGGAGTAATGGGGACCTCAGAAGAAAGAGGAGGAGCAAATGATGATTGTGCAGACAGCAGCTTCCTCAGTAGCCAATTTTTGCAAAGATGGACAGGGGGAGCAGAGGAGAGTTGACCAGATGCTCCTCTGGGCACAATTTCCATGCTAAATCAGCCCGCCTGATGCTTGCAAAACACCATCTGGGTGCATCTTAGAAGTAGCACCTGTAGCACAATATCTGATGGACTTTCATTGTATTTTGGTTTGCCAGGAAAATCCTATTAAATCTGATATGGCTTACCAGAACCATGTTTGCTTTGTTTACTGCTTGACTGCACCTTATACCAGAGTCTTCCCATGAGGAGCTTTGAGCCCTTTGGGCAGTTGAGCATTGGAGAGGAAACTGGGAGGAGGACATAGTAGTATTTGCTCTGTGACTTCTGTGAAGAAAATACGCAGTGTCATGGCTCTTTCGCCTGGGGGTATAATTCAAGGTAAATTAACCATCTATCTTCTGTTGTTCAGGAGGAGAGAAGCAAAGAATTGCAATTGCCAGAGCCATCTTGAAGAATCCTCCAATTATCCTCTATGATGAAGCTACTTCATCTTTAGATTCAATTACAGAAGAGGTAACTATGCTGCACAACTTTTCCTTCAGCGTCACTGCACAGTTCTGTCTTCCTTGGCTGGTTGCCCTCAAAGGCCAAATTTTGGGCAGCTGAGATGCCCTGCTCATCTTGAGCTCGATACAAAACTGTCAGTTGCGGTTCCTGGTGTCCTAGCACAATACATTGCATAATATGAAGCTGTTAGAATTGCCTAATGTGCTCGCAGTGAGATGTAGAGAATTCATTCCACTCTAAAGGAAGGCAATTGCCGTGTAAAATCTGTTTTAAAAGAATAAACAGTCATTGCAAAATGCAAGTTGGTAAACCTCACTGCAGAGCATCTTCACTGAGATGCAAGGTAAGAATGCATAATCCTCCAGCCTCGTATCAATTTACATTCCCTTTGCAGATAGGGTTGTAAAACATCAGGATGTTGTGACACAGATGTCATGACATTGCCGTAGCAACTGCATCAGACTTCATAATTGTTAAGTACCGAAATCTCAGTTCCAGCAATACTTTCCTAACCTAATCTTCTTGTTTGTAGAAAAAGCCAGGGAACACAGGTTGATTTGCTAACTGCCTGGGCTCATGTTAGGTTTCTTGGCCAGTCTGTTGACCTCATATCATTAGATTGCTTGGCTGTTGACAGTCCGTTGATGCACACAGTCCCTTAGAAAACTCAGAATGATGAAGATGCACCTGTCAAGAGTAACCTCCTTAAGAGGTTGTGGGTTGTGATGGGAATTTAAAGGGAACCTTGTGCATATTAATTTTTCCTATATTTATTACTAGTTTGTCAAATAGAACTGAATGTTTACACAACACAGCTGCACTTCAAAAGCAGTTAGTAAAATACGGCTCATTTCCCCCCCCCTTGTGTGCACAATGCAATCAAAGCTGTAGATTGTATTCTGGGGAAAATAAATGTACAGATAGCCCCGTTTAACTGCAGTTTGAATGAAGTTGCATAAAGGAATTAAAAGAACTAGATTTTGGAAGTCAAGCATCCTGTTTGACCTCTTGTACAGTGGAGACTTTACAAAGAAGTGTGACCTCTCCCTGTTGGCTTGTTAAAATACACATGTTAGAGATTTTTCACAGTACAAGCTCCATCTTAATGCTTGAACTTCTCTTTTGAAGTCACAACTACGAACTCTTCCTTAATTTACGACTTTGAATCTGCTGGTGACCCTCCTTTATAACAAGTTATTAAATTATTCTTTTTTGACGTTTTACTTAAGATTATTTCTTTTCCCCAATCTGAAAGATATAAACTGTTCTACACTGTGCATGTCTTTAATTATACAGAACATTTTGAATGCCATGAGGGACATGGTGAGACACAGAACATCCGTCTTCATTGCACACAGACTGTCAACAGTGGTCGATGCAGATGAAATAATTGTACTGGATCAGGTGAGAATCAACTTCCTGGATGTGTTTGAATTTACCTTAGCAGTCGTGCGAGTCTAAAAGGTTCAGTTTAAAATCCGCCACAAAACCAGGCCTTTCTTTTGACAATACTGGCAAAATAGAAAACCGTGTATGTAATCTTATTACATGTGCCAACAACTAATAAAGATGAATTAATAACCAAATATACAATGTGTGTTTCTTAGTAAGTAGAATAAGATAACTCTCACGGCTCAATTTATCAGCAATATTTTCAAAAACAGTCCATAGAAACCAGCTCAACTATCGTCAATGTTTTCAGAAGCAGTCGATAGAAAATGTTCCTCAGCATTTTGTAAATTTCATACTCATTAGTAAAGGCTGTGCAATGGACGAAAACAGAGATGATTCTTGAATCCAGTTCTCAGTAGCAGACTTCCAAATAACATTCTTTATTTTGTAAATAAGGTTCTTTAGTTGCAAAACACAGTCCCGACGACAGGCAAACTAGCTATAACTAGCCATGTTTCCACAAAGCTTCTTCAAAAGGCAGAACTGCTTCTCTCAATCCAGCAGCACTCCAAAGCAGTCAGCCACAGATCTTTCAGATATAGCTTACCATCTCAGACCAACAGCATAACACTCTTCAGATTTCAAATTTGGATTTAGAAATGTAAAGAGTGTTATGCTGTTGGTTTTGGTTTCAAGAATTGTCTCTATTTTCGTCCATTGCACAGCCTTTACTAATGAGTATGGAATTTACAAAATGCTGAGGAATATTTTCTATGGACTGCTTCTGAAAACATTGATGATAGTTGAGCTGGTTTCTATGGACTGTTTTTGAAAATATTGCTGATAAATTGAGCCGTGAGAGTTATCTTATTCTACTTACTAAGAAACACACATTGTATATTTGGTTATTAACTCATCTTTATTAGTTGTTGGCACGTGTAATAAGATTTCATACACGGTTTTCTATTTTGTTAGTATCTGCATACTGTGTTCCCACTATGTCTTGTTAGTTTTCTTTTGACAATGGCAAAAAGAATCTGTCCAAGCTTTCCCTGAGAGTCATTTCATTTTATTTATAATATGTTCTCCTTTATAAATGCGTGAAATTGTGGTATGCATATTCATGTGGAGTCATTAGTATTAGAGAGAGAGAGAGATTGTGTGTGTGTGTGTGTGTGTGTGTGTGTGTGCTAAAACTCAACGTATCGGCCTTTTAAGTGGATTACTGTTAATTAGTTTCATTGGGTGGTTTATTGGTAGTTGTAGAAGCTTTATAGTACCATTCATAAACCCTTATGTATAATGTGTTCTTAATATGCTGCATTCCCAGTATGTCTCTGGTTGACATTTTTATCAGCCCAGAAGTGTAGCTTTTTTTCAGTTGCATTGTTTAGCCTTTCAAAAAGAGAGAAGTTTGGACAATAAGATCATGTCTCTATAGGAATCTTGCTATGGCCAGATATTCTAATTAGATGAGAGACTGACACTTCATTCGCTTCTGAAACAGATTATAGCTGGGAAATTGTATCAGTCTTCTCTGGGAGCTTCCCCAAAATTCCTTTTAATACCTTATTTATCGCTACTCAATCACAACATCATATTGAGATTATTTTCAGTGTCAAGATACAGCGGAACCTGAAATAAAAAGTGATTTTGGTTTCAAATTTCCAAATACATTTACATATGTAGTAGAATATTTTAAAAGCCATCTCCATGCATACAGCAATTCTAAAATTTAGTATAAACTAAGATTTTGAATTGCAGGCCATAAAACTTTAGGATTCCAAACAGTACATTCTATGCACTAACACTCCACCCCCCAATCTGCAATATGTTTGCTTGGTCCCAGAATCTGGAAGAGGATCCGAGTAATAGTTCCAGAGAGCAGACGTGTTGTTCAGCAGTAGAGCAGCTGGATTTGAGTCCAGAAATGAAGGGAACTTTGTCTCTTGAAAGCGTCTAGCTCCAGATGTCTTGGTGTTCTCAAATGTACTATTGGACTCAAATCTAGCAACCTGAATAAATGTCTCCCCAGGACACAATCAATTTTGGTTTTTTAAGCAAATGGACTTAAATGGTGCCCTTGTATACACTGAGAGACGTAGGTGTTCACCTGCTGCAGATGGTGAACAGATGAAAGGGTAGATTGAGCCGTCTAATCCTAGTCATTACAGGGAAGTCCCTGGATCTAGGCCTGCATGTTAACAGAACTGGATGTCAGTGGCAAATTCATAGCATGCTTTTGCCAGTTCTGCAGATTTGCTCTTGACCACTTTGCATAAAACAAATGAGGAGGACCCAGTGAAACTCTGGATGGAAACCTATCGAAAAGCTCCCACCTCTTCTCATTATTTTGTATATTCCTTCCAGAAGGCAGAAAAAACACTGGAGAACAATCCTTGTAACACTGATTGGATCATTCATTGACCTTCCCAAAATTTGAGATCAGCAAATAATTTGATATCGCATTCTTCCAAGTGCCAACCCATTTAGCAGCACTAGAAGCAGTGCTTTCTCAGTAGCTGCTCTGGGACTTCCTTCCCTGAGCAATCCGTTGGTCTCCATTCTTTGCTGCCCTTCCACTGAGCGGTAGAAGTGTCTGTTTCCGATGGCTTTGGAAACTGATACCTATAATCACATCTGCAGACCCTCACCCTTGTAAGCTTTATGCCCAGAGTTTGTTGTTTGTTTTGGTCAATTTGGAGAATTTTCATTGATTTTATACTTTGTATACCACGTCAAAATGTTTATGAAAAGTATTGTAACGGTTTAGGAAATCAATCAAGTTTGCAAGCTTCAAAGGTAGTAGACAGGTCTAGTAGGATTCATAGGCTGCTGTTAGAACTGTTAAAAAACAAAGGTCACTGATCAATACCACAGCTGCATTCCTGGTACCTTGCTTATGCTAATGGTCCAGTTGGCAGGAGCAGGAAAGCCAGCGGGTCTGTTTAGGTAATATACATTCCTGTGACCCAAATAACAGCATGCGCATGGACAAGAAAAAATCCATTACTGGCTTATTTCTTCACCAGTGTGAACAGCTATAAGGAAACACCTGGTGTAGTGGTTAAGAGTGGCAGACTCAAATCTGGGGAGAACCGGGTTTGATTCCCCACTCCTCCACATACAGCTGCTGGTGTGACCTTAGGTCAGTTACAAATTCCTTCGGAGCTGGTCTCTCAAAAGCAGTTCTCTTAGAGCTCTCTCAGCCCCACCTATCTCACAGGGTGTCTGTGGTGGGGAGAGGCAAGGAAGGAGATTGTAAGCCGCTCTGAGACTCCCGAGTGAAGGACAGGGTATAAATCTTCGTTGTCGTCATCATAGTAGTCGTTGTCTGGGGTCCCCAACCTTTTGAAGCCTGCCAAGCACCTTTGGAATTTTGAGGAGGGGCTGGTGAGCCCCACCCCAAAATGGCTGCTGCAGTAAGTGCAGTTTGTAACAGAATCGCAGAAGGTTGTGGATTTTCCGGGCTGTATGGCCGTGGTCTTGGCATAAATAAAATAAATTGGTAATAGAAGAAGAAGAAGAAAAAGAGACTGGATTGATACCCCACCCTTCACTCGGAGTCTCAGAGCGGCTCACAAACCCCTTCCCCTTCCCCTCCCCCAAACAGACACCCTGTGAGGGACACCCTGTGAGGCAGGTGGGGCTGAGAGGGCTCTGACAGAAACTGCCCTTTCAAGGACAGCTCTTGTCAGAACTACGGCTTGCCCAAGGTCACACCAGCAGCTGCAAGTGGAGGAGTGGGGAATCAGACCCAGTTCTCCCAGATTAGAGTCCGCACACTTAACCACGACACCAACCACTGCACCAAATTCCCAAGAGGAGGAGGAAAAGAAAAGGAAAAGAAGTAAGGAAAGCCTGAGGGAAGAAGGGAGAAACAGAAGGGGGAATGGAGCTACACACTGGGCTAAGGAAAGCCCAGGCGTTCACCAGTCCTGCTGAACCTCCAACCCTTTTCATGTGACCAAGGGCATCCAACAACAAGCTCTGCCTTACAGTGGCCCCACCCGCTTTCTGAAGAGCTTGGAAGGGAACATGGCAGCATCAGGCAGGAAGGCAATTGGAATGACGGTCTCGTCCTGTGATGAAACCCCTGCCCTCTGTTCTTTTCCCACCTCCTTGTTCAGACAGAGCAAGGAAGTTCTGTTTATTCATTTCCTCTGTCTTTCTCTTCAGCTGCAGCTCTCTGATTGGCTTTGAATTTTTTGTGTTTTCTATGTTTTGTCTCATTAGTCTCTCATTCCTCCTGGATAAAAATCCCACAAAACTTCTCCTCTTGGTTGTATTTCCCTGTTGGTGTTCTCTGCTCCCCCCGGCCACGGCTGCATTTCTGAGGTCATAGTCAGAGCGTATGTCAATGATGGGAGCGGCAGAAGGAGACTTAGCAGCAGTAATTCTCAAGCGGCAGAGCAGGAGAGCACATCCCAAGCAGGCAGCAGCTGCTGAAGTGGCTGAGTCCTGTTGCAGGATGAACTGCCTTAAAGTCCGGTTTGGAGTCCGGTGGTGCAGCTGAGCAGCCCAGAGGCTAAGCGAAGTGCGAGAGAGAGAGGGAAAGCATAGAGCAGCCCCCAGGGAGAGTCAGGACACCATTCCTCTTGTTATGACTCTGAGGATGCTGCTTCCCTCTACATGAAGCCCTGTTTCAGGAGGTGGGACAAGGATCAAAGTTGGGGCGGAAATACGGAGGCATTCCCAGCCAGTTCTGTCAGCTTGCCCACCCCACAAATTAGGCAGCCTTGGAAGCAGGCGGGCTTGGGTGCCTCCTGCCCTATCAGAGCAGCGCAGAAGAAGACTAACTGACAGCCTAAGACACACGTTGGATGCCTCAATCATTGTTCTCAAATCTCTAATAATGATGACTCAGAGAAGAGGGGAAACTTTCAAGTGCCTTCAAGGACGGGGGGGGTGGGGCAAGGGATTCTTAGGCATTAAGGATCTGTTTCCTCATTTCATGGCTTGCTTTCTTTGAGTTTTTAAAAGAAGGAGTAGGGAAA